>NW_020863810.1:0-84584 GCF_003713205.1 Coffea eugenioides
CTAGAAAAGAAGGAAATTTTCATTTAGCAAAAATTGCCTAAATCTGATTAAGATTTTGAATAACCCAATTCACCCCCCCTCTTGGTTGTCTTTGGGACTTACAAGTACCGTAGCACTTTACTGGCATTTGTGAAGTAACTCCAGATTTTCCATCTGGGTCATGCAACAGAAAACTTGTAGGTGCTCGCCATTTTGCTGCTTCTGCCATTACTCAGAGGGATATTTAATGCTTCCCAAGATTATGCTTCACCTTTTGATGGTGATGGTCATGGGACGTAACTGTTTCCTTCGCAATAGATAGTTTCCCAGAAAGCTAGGGATGCCATCTGGTTTGTTCTTTGCTCGAGAAAGCTAGGGATGGTAGGGCTTTAATTTGCGTACTTCCTGAATAGATCTTGTCAATTTGCTTCAACAGTCGAAGGCTACAGTTTTAGCTTATTAGGCAACGGTGCCATATGCTTTCAGGGACTTTTTCTCTTTTTTACTTTGTTCAAAGCAATCAACGATGAAAAGGTTTGGATTTTGGAGGTAATTTTGTTTAGGATTATCTTTTTCTTTTTTCCAAAGCAACTGATCTTGAGTGGTTGCCTTACAAAAGTATTGGTATATGAATTAGACCGGTTGGTTAAGTTTGGTTCAAAATTTTAGAGATAGAGAAAACTTGTGTTAAACCAAATCAAATTGAATTATTAAAAAATTAAAGTGTAAATAATAACAGGACACTTGGCACAATGCTATAGGTGGCATTGAGTTGGCATAGAAAATATGTCACTGAGGATCCCAAGTGCTTGGGACCTGCTTCGTAAAATTCTGTAACGGAGAGTTAGGATAGCCAGAAGACTTTTGCCGATGACGGAACCGAAAGGGTAGCAGATCCTTCTTCAGAGGGAGTCTCTATATTCATTCCCAGATCGAAAAAGGAATTTTCCAGTTTATGTACTTCCAGTGCCGGTAGCATACCTCTACATTGTGAAGGGCCCATTGGTTGATTCCTATGGTTGTTCCATGTGCTCTTTTTATAGTAGTTCCCATTTGGGATGCTTGATTTCATCTGATTCATATGATCTTGATCCTTTTTCTTTGGTAATAAATTACTAATGCTTTATTGTCTTTTTTTACTTGTGCACTAAAATACCCGCCTTCCTAGGGAAATACGGAGCAGTGGTACGCCTTCATAATGGTGTTGAAACTGATCATCCTGGAAAGGTTTGATTCTAGAGATTTTTATTCTGTTCAGTGTATTACTACTCTAGAGGTATAGAATTTTGTAATATAGTTACGAAACATTTTCTTTTCTAAATGAAACGCACTAGCATATGACAGAGTGAAAAGATTTCATTGTTGTGGAATAAGAAGCAGAAAGAGTAGCTTCCTTCCTCTTCTGCTTCTTGGCGCGTATCATCCCTTGCTTCTTATTTTCTTTTTTTCTCATATGATTAAATGATTTAGTTACCTCAGCTAAATAGAAAAAAGGAGAAAAACTCATTCTTATCTAGGGAGAAAGCTCTTTTTTATAGAAATTTCTCTGTCAAACGGCATCAAAAAAAAAAAAGATTGAAAATGTTGCAAAGGCACAAGCGTAATAACTAATAAGCGCTCAAAAATAGAATGGGGAAGGGTTTCTTATTGAAACCTAGGTTGGCAGTTCCTTAACCCCCTAACAGAATTATTTGCCAGTTCTCAGGAGAATATGTTGATAGTCTTATATATAACTGCCAAGTGAAACTTTCTCGCAGTGTGGAGAGATGAAGATCACAAAAATGATCTCTAGTAAGCTGGACAGTCTACGAGATACTCGTATCGTTACTTTTTTTTTTTTTTTTGGGTAGACTAAAGAGAAGATTGGACCAGAATGATAAAATTCGGATTTTGGATTTCACAATCTATTGCTTAATTGTCACCGCTCTCGGGTGAAAGTGGAACAACAAAAAACAGACAAGAAACAAGCTAAAGAACGCAAAATAACTACTAGTGTTTTAGGCAGAAAACGTCGAGTTGCTCATATTTGTCATGATTCTCAATCAGTCTCATGGATTCCAAATCTCAACCCTATCCGACCTAGTAATTCCCGATAACAACATTGATAATTATAAAGCTACTGAAAGCTTTCCGGTACATAGATTCTGCTTGATCTCCTCCCACAAAACACAGAACCTGGTAGAGTACAGTTAATCACTTGGTTTCCCAGAACATCAAAGCACAAGACCACCTCCACTAACATTTGGATATTGGGGTCGTCGTAATAGCGGCACCGTAATTCTGGCCTAGCTCGAGTAGATTTGGAGATGACCGACAAGACATCCGAAACTCTGGGCCAGGGCAATGGAATTGGATTGTTTAGGTTAAAGAGTGCAGATTTAAGGTCATACATAAACATCAACCTCTTTGCCAGATTAAAATAGCTTTGTTGGCTGAAAACATTTTCTGAACATGTACCGTGATCCCTCCATTCATGGGCCCAAAACCCTTGTTCAATGCGCCAATTACCTGTCGCTGATGGGGGATTTGGCAAGAAATAATCATACCAATAACTATCCCGTGCATTTATACTTCGTTGATCCTATAGAAAAGAAAATTTGTAATTATTAACTAAGCATAAACTCGCAATTATTCAAAAAGGAAAAAAAGTCGCAATGATCCTTTTATATTTTATTTACATTACCAACATTTGTTTAAGTAAAAGGATTATGTTAACAGGTAACCTTGTTAGTACACTTAAATTATACTTTAACTTACTACCTAATTTACCATGTTAATGCATACACTCCTATGTATTGCACCCTTTCATTTAGTTTTGCCAAAATTTAACACCTGAGAGCCTGTGGCATCCTAGGCAAACCCTAAATAAAAATAAGTAAACATAGTAAATTTTCTTGCCAAATTTGTATGATGTATTTATTCCAGAGATGCATTGTCTTGAAATCCTAGTGCATTTTTTTTTGTAAAATGAACTAAACAAATAAATCTATTGAGCATTCATTTTTCAACCTTATAAAGGTTTTTCTTGTTTTTTTTATTGAATATTATAGGATTTACTAAACATGTTTACTTTATATGATGACAAAATAATTTAACTTAGAAGATAATAGTTGTTACAAGAGAGAAAAAAATAAAAGAAAATTTGATGTGTTAGAACAGTTGAAAAAAATTGTTTATGGGGTCTTTGATTAATGGGTATGAACTATGAAGGGTAAGAATGTGTGTCAAAATTAAAAAAAAAAGTATCAAATTAATGATACCCATGCCTATTGCTTGATAATCATTATGAGAGTTGTTCAATGGAAATAAAAGTACTTTATCTTGTATTCTATCATTCCGCACTTATAGCTTGAGTTTCATCTTTATTAACTTTTTAATAAAATGAAACCTATTCTACTCATCTCAAAGCAAAATATATAAGGGTGAGTATGTATGGTTTATATTTTCAATGTTTTGACTCCAAAATACGAACCAAACACCTTCTAATTGTTATCAATCAATTATTGTTCCTTGTTTGTTAATTAGGTATCCTGCTTATTTTTCAATTGATAATGCTACATAAAAGAGGACACTAATGCTCATAGTAAGGTTTACGATTCCAATTTTCTGATTCTGAAATACGAACCAAACACCTCATGCTTATCATCAATCAACTATTGCCACTTATTTGCCAATTAGGTGTGCCACTTTTTTTTTTTTTTTGGTTAGGTCACATAAGAGTGGAAATCACTAATAATTGAAAACCTTAGTTCCATATACATATAATAGATTCCATTAATTTTAATAGAATGATATGTCTTTTTTTTCAGCTAACATATAATTCTGTTTGTTGATTGATATTGAAACTCACAAATTTGGTAATTAGACCACTTTTAAAATTTTTTAACTCATGCCAGAATGTAAATTAACCATTATCTTTCATTTCATCTACAATCCAAACGAAAATAGAGAAATTGTAACTGCAAAAACGCATTGGGGGACTTTGGTATTGTATTATTAAACAATTTAATAGAAGTGAAGATATGTAAAAGAGGACTAATGATCAAGTGATTGTAATGGCAAAGAAGTGTCTTATCCAAATTAAACAAATTAGAACTAATGGTATAGTTAAATAAACTATATTAGTGGTGTAGGTATACTCCATCTTGTGCAAAATTTTTAAAATATGATTGAGAAAAGAAAACAAGGAGAGGAAGTTATGGGAAGCTATAGATGTCTATACTAAATAAACACTTCTACAATTTACATCTATATATATATATATATATATGTATGTATGTTAATTAAATTAAAGATAAAGCATGAATTCGCTTATGAGGTTAATTATTTTGCCACTTTTTGTAAAGCCATATCTACCTCTCATAATTTAGCAGAAACACAAAATACCTCCAAAATTAACAGTATTATCTGAGGCTAGAAAAAAGTCAGAGTCAAAAAGAATATTTAGATTTGTTCTAACAAGTAACTATCCACACAAGCACTTGGGTTAGCCTAGTGATCAAGGAAAACTCTCAAGTTTAGGGTTTGAATCTTCAAGAAAACTTCCTCACAATTAGAATATAAAAATTATTTGTTTTCTAATCAATATTTTGTCTTCTTATATACCTTTAATCTCATATACATTACACTAAAAAGGAACTACAATATTTACTTTAAATAATATTTCAAGTAATCTCCTGTACTCGCAACAACATATTCATTTTACTATACTATTCATAAACTATTAACTATCTTCAATCCTTTATTTATCAATTCCAGACTCTTTTCGATCTTTATATGATTGATCTCGATTGCAAGCTCTTTACGATCCTTATATAATTGCATTAGCTTTTTCTTCAATTCCATCGAAGGATGGCTGCAGATTTACAACCATCGTTTATTCTATTTCTTTTATTACTTTCTTTTTGTCTTTCATTTTTTTTTCCATGAAAATTATGTTTACAAATATTTTTTTTATTTCATTAGTTTTACAGTGTGGGATGTGCCTTAATTATTAGAACATATGAAGTGAGAGGAGGCTTTACATTATGCTATATTTTTCCATTTTCGAAATTTGTATTTTTACGTTTACAACAAAGGACAAAATGATATTACCATCACCACCCATTAAAAAAAAACACTCACGAACAAGTTTAATAAAATCTCCAACAACCACCAACAACTTACATATTTTCTTTGTGTGAATTTTTTCTTTTTTTATTTGCACACACAGGATTTGCTTTCCCACTAGTGGGTAATCATTAAAAAAAATTTTAGTGCTCTGGTTAATGCCAAAACCCCAGTGTCGGGTAAGGATGTCACATATAATAAATGAATGCATGAGATACAGATTTATTTTTCATTGTTTTAAAACATCAATCCATGGTAAATAGTAAGATTGTGCAGACAGAACAATTTAATACTCTGACCTTCAGTGGTCGATAACGGGTGCCACCACACTTGTACAAACCTCGCGTGTAGTTATCGGGCCAGAGGCCATGCAACGTAAACTTGGGAACCGGGGTTTCTCTCCCACATTGGTACAACCTACAATACGATGGACCCCAAAACGTAACTAGCCTGAAGAACTCGTATTGACCACTTACTTTTTCCGCATCAATGATGAACACAACCAGTATCAGTGTCAGTATTATATAAGATCTAGCCATAAGGAAGGCTCTGGAAATATTTCAACGGAGGCTTGGGATGAAGCGGAGGGAGGGAGAGGACGGAATCGGTTAAAAGTTAAAGACGGCACAAACTCAATTTATGAGCTATTCAGCATCACGGTATGTGATGGATCGGTCCTCAAGTCGAGACATGGCGAGCCCCTTCGCAGAAGAACTTAAAAGCAACTGAGTATCACTCTATGCAATGATCGGTTTCAAAAGGTATGACTGCGCATGTGATTGGAAGAAGAATGTGATGGATCGGCCTTGAAAAGGTATGATCTCACATGTGATTTGGAAGATGAACAGTCCCCACTTTCTAGATTGTTTTGAATTCAATTTGATTTGGATTTTGCACAAAGTATATGATCTTAATTCTACAGTGCATTTGACTAATCAATTTTTGGTTTCCGATACATGTACCAGATGGCCAAAAAGAATTCCTCATTCACAGTTAAAGCACAAACAATGTTGCTGACTTGCTGTAGTGCCTTGCCATTTTAGTCAATTTGAAGATGAGAACTAAGTCATAACCTTGCTAGTCCATTACAGCTCAGAGTCCATAAAAATAAAAATAAAAAAAGCCCAATTTGTGATGATGTTTGACCCTAAGCGAAGCTCTGTAGAATTTTTGGTCTACAAGAAATTGTCAGGTAAATTTTTGGGAATTATTTAAACAATTAGAATTATCTTGAACCATTCACAGGACTAGATCCGAGGAAAAGCTTGTACTTTGGCGTTTCAATCTTCCTCAATGTTTCTTTCCCTGCTCCAACTATGATATCAATTGCTAATCATTGTTTTGAAAACCAGATTGGACCAGTCAGTTTGACCTGTCGGACCGCGAATCGATTATAGCTTCGGTTCAGTTTATACTTTGGGTTGATTGAACTTAGAAATCAAATTGAACCATTCGAACCGTGTGAATCGTACGAGCTGAATTGAACCATTGAACCAGCAATTTTTTTTGTTTTTGTCTATTAAATTGAAAAAAATTAAAAAAAGGTTTTTCTTAACCCTAAAGATTAATTTTCTATTTTTTGCCTTATCAAGTTTGTAAAGACTATTTTTTGCCACATCCACTTACTTTCTTCTCATTTTTTGCCTCTTATCAAGTTTGTATATCTATTTTCTATTTTTTTGATTTCTTCCAAACTCCAAACTTCTTTTTTTTTAAAGGGTTGCAATCTCTAAATCTAAAAAACATGAACTAAAATTTAAACTCACAATGTCTAATTCTCATAGACGTGAATTTTGTATAATTTCAGAATATTGTGGTATTTTTGGGTTGGATTCAAAATTATTAAAAATTTATTTGTGAAAATCCAATTCCTTTGAAAGTTTTAGACTTTTTATCATATAAAGTTCTAAATTAGTCCAATGCATGTCTTATTTTGTGCATATTTATTATATAAATTATTTTTTAAAAAAAAGCATCAAACTAGGGTTGAACCAGTTCAACTGATTGATCCTCGACCCGAATACTTCGTCGGTTTAATTAACGGTCCGAATTAAAAAACATAATGCTAATTTTGAGGATCCTATTCAAGATCTCGTTTTAAGTATAATCCTTTGTAGTAGTTGCATTTGCTTGTATGATTCCCGTTATCAAAAGTACTAAGGGCCCTTATCAAAAACAACTTATTGAAAAGTATTTCATTAATAGAGTTTTTAATAAAAGTACTTATTAATTGTTTAAGTACCTTTAAATATATTGTTTGGAAATATAGTTTAATATGTACTTATTGTATTAGATAATGTATAATTTGAAAACTTTTAAAAGTGTTTATCTCTTTATTTGATTCATAATAAAGGATAAAATGATTAAATTTGATATTTTATTTTTTAAATCACAAAAACTACTCTAAAAACACCAAATTTGAGCTTTTGATAAAAATATTTTTTACACCAAAAACTCTACTCTTAATTTTATGGGATGATGTTCACAAAACACTTTAAAAGTACTTTTAGCATCTAAAAGTACTTTTTTACCAAAAGCACTGCAACCCTAAACGGAGCCTAAATCGACATGCAATATACTTACTCAAGGAAAAAAAAGGTAAAATACAAAAAAAACCTAGTATTTGGCATATAGACACTTTAACTCTCTGTGATTTGAAAACAAACAATTTAACCTCTTGTGGTTGTAATTAACGTGAAACCATTATATTTCCCATTAGGCTTAACGGTTAAATTTGAATAGTCAAAGTTTTCAAATAAAATGACAAATCACCCTTCAATTTAAGTTTAACATAATGCTTTAAAAAAATTAGGCCAAACTATACTTTTAGAAAATATAGAGGTCAAAATAAAATTTTAGAAAAATCTTATATCTAGCTCGTATTCAATGTTATCTATTGGACTACTACGGGGATAAAAAAAAAGAACTTATAAATGCTTCTGTGATTTTTAATTCTTTTTCTTCTTTTTTAGACAAAACAAATATAAATTTTTTTTTAATCACAGTGATAGCAATCCAATAGATAACATTAAAGACGAAACAAATATAAGTTTTTTTTCCAAAAATTTTATTTTTACCTCAATATTTCCTAGAAGCATAGTTTGTCCTCAAATTTTATTTAAAACATTATGTTAATCTTAGATTGAACGGCGATTTTGTATCTTTGTAATAATTTTATTTGATAACTTTGACTATTTAAATTTGACAATTAAGTCTAACAAAAAATAATAGTTTCAATTTAGTTACAACCACAAAAAGTTAAATTATATGTTTTTAAACCACAAGAAACTAAAATTTACATATGCCAAAGCACAGGGGTTTGTATTTTACTTGAAAAAAAATGCACCTATCAGACATAGGAGGCTCCTTTAAACTACATTTTGGCTTTGGGACTTAAGGCTTGTTTGAGATTGCGATAATTTATTGAAAAGTACTTCCTCAATTGGGTTTTTAATAAAAGTACTTATTGAATTCTTAAGTGCTTTTAAATATATTATTTAGAGACATAACTAAATAAGTATTTATAGTATTGGATAATGAGTAATTTAAAAATTTTTAAATGTAATTATCTATTTATTTAGTTCATTATATAGGATAAAATAATTAAATTTAATCCTTTATTTTTTTAAATCACAAAAAGTACTCTAAAACATTAAAATTGAATTTTTGCTAAAAGTGCTTTTAATATAAAAAAAAAGTGCTTTTAATATCCTCCTAATTTTATTGGATAATGTTTACAAAATGATTTAAAAGTACTTTTAGTACGTAAAAATTATTTTCTGTCAAAAGCACAGCAATCCCAAGCTGTAAAATGGCATAACTAAAGAACTATTTTCTGGTTCAAAATCTGTCTATTTCACCTCTTTATTGCTGCTAAAGGACTTGTTTTTGAAAGGAAGTTGAAGGAATTCTAAAACCATGCAATAGGTGCCTCTAGCATATCTATAACTGTCAATGGGGTTGGGCCAGCCCGAGCTCGGCTCGTTCGGCCAGACAAAAAGCCCGATGAGCCCGACCATTTAGTGAGCAGGTCTGAGTTTGAGCCTAAAAATTAGGCTCGAATTAAATATGAGGCGAGGTTGGGCCTTAATTACCGATATAGGCCCGGCCCTTTAATTACTTATATATATAATATTTATATTTTAATATTATGTATAATTATATATCCAAATATATTATTACTAAATACTAACTATATATATAAATTACAAAGCACAAAAATATATCTAAAGACTCTTCCATAAGGTTTCTTGAGAACCAATATTAGTAATGTATAACTAAATCTCTAACTTTTCTTGTTGATTGAGTAAATTTTTGTATTGGCATAATATTGATTGATTTCTTTTTGGTCTACAAACACAAATCATCAAGCATATTTGGATTTAAATCACAAGATTATAAAAAAAACTTTCAACTTTTAAAGATGTCTTGGCTTATGATCGCATGTTTTATTACTATTTTTCATGCATTTTGAACGAATTAAATATAAATATTGTTGAAAAATTTTTGGTTTATATACTTTTTAAGAACTATTATTTGTTCATGTTTAGTTTTAATATTATAGTCTTGTAAATATTAAATTAGTTTTACAACTTAATAGTTTTACTAATTATATTAAGAAAATTAAGGAGTAATAAGTGAGTTTGGGCTAAGTCTGATTAAGGCTCACAACCTGAATATTATGTGAGTTGAGTATGAGTTTCACATTTATGAACCTGAAACTCATAGCCCGAAACCCGAAAATGTTTCAAATTAAATGAGTTGAGTTTGAACTTATCAAAACCCGGCTCATTAGGCCTGATTGACAGACCTAAGCATATCCTCGTATACTCGATATACTCGAGGGGAGTAAATTGGCCCCCGCAGCCATTACTGAAACATTTTTCGGGATATGATAGAAGTCCCTTTTGTCTTGCACCCTAGCCTCGCTAAGTCCGTCAACAGCTATGAAAATTGACAAGGAGAAGAGATGGGCGGAAGGAAACCTTTATGGTAGGAAACCCTTTGACCGCTCCTACCGTAGGAAGTCATTCAGAGTTGGACACGTGTATTTGGTCCAAAAGCAACAAACGGAGCCGTCATGTGGCAGTGGTAACGCGCGTGGAGAAGGAAGGAATGAACGTTGATGCCCAACCAATAAACTACTAGCTATTTATGAGCATTTTACTTTGAATCAATTAATTTATATTAAATACATAAATGTTTATAAGTGAAATTCAAAAAGTATTACACTAATATTATTACGAAAGGGAAACTAGTAGGTTTTCTATTTAACATAAATTAAATACGTGAAAGTAAAAAAAGAAATTACCCACTTTTTACTAACTCTTTACGGGTTTCTTCTATTATATGAATAAAGTACTAGTTATTTATAGGCATTTTACTCTGAATCATATAATTTGTGTTAAATACATAAATGTTTGTAAGTAAAATTTATGTCAAAGGGCTTCCCAGCAATTATTTCATTGTTTCTCCACCGCTTTATTACATTCAACAAAATTCTGAAAGTGCTATTCAGTGCACCTAATATACCAAAAAATGTAGTAAAATTAATAACAATATACCAACAATAAATACCCATGACTTAAATATACTAAGCAATCATAAAAATTATTAGGGTTATATAGTTACTGTAGAAGTTGGTGACAAACAACGTGCAACCTACATTCCATTCAAACTAACGATAGTACGAAAAAAAAAGACTAATTAATGAAAAGACGATCTCGAAAAATTTTTAAATTTATAGTCACAATATGTGAGTTCGTGATAAATACAAAAAAGTTGGTAGCATAATTTTTTCCCCGAAAGCATATCATTTACAATTTCCTTTTATTTCATGTTCACACTATTTGCAGTTTGTTCATTTTTGTAAATGTAATACAATTACAACTAAAAAAATTATGTTTCCCTAATGATATTATCAATTATATACATATGCTATTATACATTATATAATACACGTAGCTAATAAGATCATTATTGTAAGTTTGTAACTAATCAAACTAAATATTATATGTAATTAGATAAAAATATACAAATATTATAATATAAATAAAAGCATATAATAATATACTATATATCAATATTCTTTATAATTATACATTATATAATTATAATGTATATTATATATTAGATATTATTGTATATTATTATATTCATAATAATAAATATAATTGTAATTATATTTTATATTACTATTACATGCGCATATATATTATAATTACATGAACTTATAAATAATTGTAATGACAAAAAAATAATACAAATATATTACTATATAATTGTAATAAATTATATCATATATTATGAAATACATGGTTGTCAATTAATTAAATAATTATAATATATATTTATACAATATATTATACATGTGTATATAATAATTATAAATGCAAATATAACTATTTTTGTTATTGTAAATATATTATAACAATTATAAATATATTATATAATTATACTAATATCATATAACTATATATAATATTTTAATTAGAATATACATATCATATATAATTATATACTTTTTGTAGTAGATGGTTGGACAATTACTAGGGAATCAGTCCAGGTAGGCCCGCAGAGCATGACACATGGTCAAGAAGGCCTTTATGCTGACGGAGACATTTTGTTGAAGTGGAAACGCGCGTGGACTAATATAACCAAAATACCGTGTTCGGATGGTTAAAGTGCAAACGTGCGTGGACAGATGGAACCAGAATATCGTGTCCGGATGCGGATCGTCCAATTACCAAGGAATACCGTACACTGTTGACCGCTTAGGATAGTAGAGGAAGGGATAATTGCAGGATTGAACCAGAGGTACACAACATTTGCAAATTAAGCCGTAACGAATGGCAATATGCGACAACTGACTATAAATGTAATTGTGTGTCAAGAAAGAACGGAATTTACAACTTGATGATAATGTCAAATTTGCCACATGTGGTGGAGAAGAAGTGGGAAGAGCAAAAAACGGGAGGTGAATGTACTGGTTGGGCATCAAATTAAAGTAGAAAACGAATCACACATATGTATAATATGTATGTTTAGTACCCAAATATTCAACATAAGCATCCGATTCAGCTTTTGGTTGTCTGTTCTTCATTCAAATCAATTTTGTAACGGATTTGAAAAGATCGAAATATCATTAATGGCTTTTGATTTGCATCGACACTAAATATATGAAATTGAAGCCGAGGTATACTTTGTAAATGTACGTAGTTGCAATTGTCGTATTGGAAAAATAGGAAAGAAATGTTGTTTGACTACAGTTAAGTATCAAAAATTGTATTTGCTACTAACATCACCGTCCATAAAATTAACAAGCACATTTTATGGACTTATGCTCAGGAAACCGCGTACGAATTCAGTTACTGTTGTACTAATTTGTCTAAAAGTGAGCATGACAATGTAATGTGGCGTTTCTGAATAGGGTTTGGGAAGGGAGAATTGGAATAATTATGATAGTGATGCATATGTTAATTAAAATATTTAAGGACTAATTATATTTTTATTACAATATTAGTATAGTTATATAATATATTTATAATCGTTATAATATTTTCATAATAACAAATATAGTTATGTTTGTATTTATAATTATTATATACACATGTATAATATATTGTATAAATATATAGTATAATCATTTCATTAATAGATGACCGTATATTTACGAAACATATGTGTTATAAATTGATTAAATTTATATACTAATATATTTATATTACTTATAAATATATTTATAAATGTATATTAGATGTTCATGTTATTATAATATTTTTGTGTATAGTATATTAATATATAGTTATATTAATATTACAAAATTTTTATAATTTTCTTTTATCATATATAATATTTAATTTGATTAGTTACAAACTTAGAATAATGATATTATTAGCTATGTGTAATATATAATGTGCCGGGATGTAGGTAATTTAATTGATAATATGAATTGTAGTATTAAGTATACATGCTTATTAATAAAAATTATGAATTAGTTATACTAAATTTAGTAATACATTTGTACTAATACATTTAGTAATACAGTTATACTAATATAGTATACACGCATTTAATTTATGTTAAATACAAAACCTACTAGTTTTCCTTTCGTAAAAATATTAGTATATCACTTTTTAAATTTTACTTACAAACATTTATGTATTTAACATAAATTATATGATTCAGAGTAAAATGCCTATAAATAACTAGTACTTTATTCATATAATAGAAGAAACCCGTAAAGAGTTAGTAAAAAGTGGGTAATTTCTTTTTTACTTTCACGTATTTAATTTATGTTCAATACAAAACCTACTTGTTTTCCTTTCGTAATAATATTAGTGTAACACTTTTTGAATTTCACTTACAAACATTTATGTATTTAATATAAATTAATTGATTCAAAATAAAATGCTCATAAATAGCTAGTAATTTATTGGTTGGACATCAGCGTTCGTTCCTTCCTTCTCCACGCGCGTTACCACTGCCACATGACGGCTCTGTTTGGTGCTTTTGGACCAAAAACACGTGTCCAGCTCTGCATGGCTTCCTACGGTAGGAGCGGTCAAAGGGCTTCCTATCATAAAGGTTTCCATGGGCAGAACAGGGAGACAATAGACTTGTCTCAAAGGAAGGAATGTAGGAAATGAAAGGACAGTTGCAGACAAGACACGATGGCCGCCAAAAATGAAGTCGCTATAGTATTTCTACTCCTCCAGATATTATATTTAAGAAGACAAGAAAGTGAAGAATACCTATAACATAATCTATCTTATTTTAGATGAAGGGCAACATTTATCCTATAACATTTCTAGGATTTAATCTATCTTATTCTAAGTGGAGGGGATTCTAAAGAGACATGGACGAGCTGGTATATACTTAATCTATCCTATTCTAGGTGGAGAAGATTCTAAAGAGACATGAACTAGCAAGTATACAGATTTGACTAAATCAAAAGGTTGCCCTCAAACAAGTAAGATTCGAATCACCAAAAATGAAGTCGCTCTAGTATTTCTACTCCTACAGATATTAAATGGGAAAATCGCCAATTTAGTCCCTAAACTTTTTTTTTCTGTCGATTTAGTTCCTATACATTATTTATAGCCAATTTAATCCCTAAACTTATATTTCGGTTCCAATCAAGGAGTTTTGCGGCGGCGCCACCGCATAATTTCTGTCAGCTTCCCAATCGAGCAACAAGAAGGGGTATTTTAGGAACTTCCATTCTAAAGCCTTAACCAAAATTAAAAAAAGGTGCAATCTTGCCGTTTCTCATAACTCAAGATTCAATTCTTGACTTCACTTGGATGTTGTGAATTGGAGTTTCGAATCTAGTCAGCTCAATTCAATCCAATTGAGTTTCCATCAGATTCTGAATTGAGTTCAAACCAAATTTAATTGAGTTCCAATTGAGTTTCCATCAAAATCCAATGAGTCTGAATTTGGTCCTTGCTTTTCAAATGCAGCATAATCTCCCAAAAGAATTGGCGAAGGAAATTATGCCGCAGAACCAAATGCAAATCTCCCAAAAGACCCAAAACCCAATTCAATGGAGAAATACCCACCCAAAATCCAAATCTCCTGCAAAACCCAATGCGGGTGAATTATGCAGTGGATTTTCAAAGCAAGGACCAATGCAGCAGAACCAAATGCAAAACCCTCAAGCCGATGATGGCCTCAGCTCATCCTTTGGAGTCACCTCTCGTCCTCGTGAGGAGTCCATCGCCGCCGCCAATCCTTCCTTCACCGACGGAGTTGCCACCCAGGAATTCTTGACTCCTGCCATGATTCCGCTTTCATGTCCCAATCCATCAAATCAAGGGCTAAGGATATTCAACCATTCGATTATTTTGATCCCAGGTCCGATCCAAACCAACTTCTTCTCCGGCGGAACAGCTATGGCTCTGCCAATGGAGTCACTACCACGACGCCGACCGTGACCATCCGGAATCAGAATCATTGGAGAAATAGCTATGGTTGTAGCAATGACGATGTCAATTTGAAATTGGATAGTGGGGGTTTACAGAGGATATTATCCTAGAAACAAAAATTGTCGAAAATTGCCCGTCATGTTGCAGTTTCACGGTGGAGTGGGAGCAATGCTTTAGTGGCAAATGATTTGTTTTGCAGGCAGATTGCTTCAGTGGAGATTGCACCTTTTTTTAATTTTGTAGGCGGAATGCTTCAGTGGAGTTTGCACCTTTTTTTAATTTTGGTTAAGGCTTTAGAATGGAAGTTCCTAAAATACCCCTTCTTGTTGCTGGATTGGGAAGCTGACGGAAATTATGCGGTGGCGCCACCGCGAAACTCCTTGATTGGAACCGAAATATAAGTTTAGGGATTAAATTGGCTATAAATAATGTATAGGGACTAAATCGACAGAAAAAAAAAGTTTAGGGACTAAATTGGCGATTTTCCCGATATTAAATTTAAGAAAACAAGAAAGTGAAGGAGAAGTTTCAGATACCTATAACTTAATTTATCTTATTTTAGGTGAAGAGCAACATTTATCCTATCACATTTCTATCTTATTTTAGATGGAAAGGATCCTAAACAAACATGAATGAGTAGGTATATGGATTTAATACATTTTTTATAGTCACTGAACCAAAATTCAATGGTCCAAATACGTCAAATACTCGAAGGGTTAAACCTCTCCAAAACGTAAAATGTGCCCTTGAAATGACGGGCTGACATAATGGGCCACAAATGCTAGATACATCTAATAGCCACTGAAAAACTCGCCATCATCACCCAATCTTTGAAAGTTACAAAAGTGGAACCATGCAAATCACAGGTCAAAATCACAAATCGACCTGTAAGGTCTCCGGTCTTGAATCACAGCTCGAAGCCCCCCGGGGTTAGATCATCCGGTCTGCGGCTGGAAAACCACTCGCAAGGTCGTGGGATCGAACCTCACCTAACGCCTGGGTGCGGTTGGGGTGGCGCTGTACTCCAGGCGCAGGGGATTAGTCGGGCCGCCTTCGGGTCTTGACCCGCACACCCCTGTGTTGACAAAAAAAAAAAAAAAAAAAAAAATCACAGCTCGACTTGGGGGCTAATTGAATGGGTAAAAATAATAAAAAAAGTCAGGTGGCAGCTATTCAGATTGTAAACTGACTTCCTGCAATTGGCAAAGGCTATTGAAGAAAGACGTCTCAAAAGCTGAGACCAAGTGCTGGAAGAAAATAAGGAAGACGTGAGATCGATCCCTTCCTTTCATAACTCCTAAAAAACTAATCATTCCCTCTCTTCTCCGGCTAATTATTCAAAATATTGCCAAAAAAAAATCAAACATTTAGGGCTCTGACAATGCTCTGATATTAACAGCCCGGCAGCAAAAGTAAATTTTTTTTTTAAAAAAACAACACTGGCTGTTGGGCTGTGTCAGTTATGTCAGTGCTGTCGGGTTATGTCAGCCTGGCAGCAGCTGCAAAAAGTCAAAAAAAAAAAGCCATTGGAGTTTAAATCATCTTCAGTGTATAGCAGCAAGTAATTAGAGCTGCTGGGGAGAACGGAAAGAAAGAAACACTTTCTTGGCCTTACTTAGAAACACACATAGAATACCCAACACACGCAAACTGAGGGAGTAAAGAGTGGACTGTTCACCTCCAATTTTGACAAATTTGACCATGTCTGTTGTGCCTAGACATGGTTTACCACGTCTGTTGTGAAAGACATGATTATTATTACCACACACGTATCTTTAATTAGTTAGGGTAATTTAAGTAATTGAAATAATTGGCATCTTTAATTAATTCAATACATAAAATTAATGTAATTAGCATAACTTAATTTCAAAATTAGTGTTACTAGTTTAATGCAATTTACTTTATTACGCAAGTTAGCTGATAATTAGTTTGTGTTATTTAGTATATGATTAGTTTAATTAGTTTAGTGGATTAATTAGTTTAATTAGTTGAATGAATTAAGTTTAAGAGGTTTGATTAAATGAATTTAGATGTATTTGGCGAGGCATGTATTGAGTTTTGATTAAGATAGCCATTTAGTCGGGGTAATTTAAGTATTTTTAAATATCAAATATTTGAATATGGGGATTTAGCGTTATTTTAACCTTTTATTATTTGAGTGCTTATCGTTATTTTTAAATTTAACCATTTCACCATGTCACGGTATGCATTTTTTTCTTCTTGGACGCTGTAATTTTTTGAGAAATCTTAAGCCACTTATAGTTACTTGACCGGTCAAACTAAATTAAATAATGACCCATCTTTTTTATTTTAGGGATTTTTATGTAGGTGAACTCAAATTTTCTTTAATAATAAAGCGTAATCTCAACTTACCAAAAATTGACACATAGAATATGCTATCAAATTATTAGATGACAAAACAAGAAGTTCTACTACAAAAAAAAAGATCATTTCTTTTCCTGAACAAGACATCAACTAAAAGAAAAGAAAAATCTAGGAGCACCAAGTATATTCTAAAAAAAAACCTCTAGGAGCAACCCCCTCCCCCCCCCCCCCCCAAAAAAAAAGAAAAAAAAAAAAAGGGTGCATGGCAGTTTCTAATCTGTTTGGATTGTTGAGTTTTCAAAAACTAGTTTTCAAATATTATTAAAATTTTTAAAAATACTTTAAAATGTACTCTAAAAATAGTCTAATTTTTTTTATGTTTAAAAATATCTAAAAAAATATTCTAAAAACTCTTCTACTCTTAATATTCAAAATATTTTCTAAAAATATCTCAAAATATACTATAAAAACTCTATTACAATAAAATTTTTCAAAAATACCCCAAAAAACAGCTAAGCCAAACGGTATCTGTCTGTCAAAATTTGTCTAAGCACAACAGATGTGGTCAAATTTGTCAAAATTGGAGGTGAACCGTCCCACTCTTTACTCCCTCAGTTTGCGTGTGTTGGGTATTCTATGTGTGTTTCTAAGTAAGGCCAAGAAAGTGTTTCTTTCTTTCCGTTCTCCCCAGCAGCTCCAATTACTTGCTGCTACACACTGAAAAATTTAAACTCTTATGGCTTTTTTTTTTTGACTTTTTGTAGCTGCTGCCGGGTTGTGACACAACTGGCTGTTGGGCTGTGTCAGCCCGGCAGCAATAGTTTAATACCAGAGCATTGTCAGAGCCCTAAATGTCCGATTTTTCTTTTTCTTTTTGGCAATATTCTGAGTAATTAGTCCTCTTCTCCACTCTGTTAACTTTGGCAGCGAAGCTATGCCGGGGGCAAATGCCCTCTTCTTCTTTCAGGTCATATCAGACGGAAGCATCAAGAAAATACCAAGAAACTTGAATTAGTTTGATAACATATTCAGTATTTAAATTTAATAGGTTCAAATCTTAAAATGTTCAGATGTAATTAATAATAAAAAATTAAACATTTGAATTAATTTAATGGTACTGAATTTTCTATATAAAACTGATTCTTAAAAATAAATGATGAGTTATTTACTTATCACTCAATATAATAGATACTCAAATATATTAGATATAATACTTAATAATTTAATAATTTGATGGATTCAAACTTTAAATTTCAAATTTCAATTTTATAAAACGCATCCTTAGTACATTTGTGTTGATTATTATTAGGATAAATTACTTATAACCTCCCTATAATTTTATATAATGTAAGACGATTATCTTAAGGTTTCAAAATAGTTACCTAACCCCCTTATAGTTTTATGTAAAGTGAAAGATGAACGTAATGCACAACTAGGTCCAATGTTTATACCAAACACGCTCTAAAGTGCCTGTAATAAAATCTTAATTTTCATGTAACCCCCTTATGATTTGTATAAATATCTACTTTATCTCCCTGTGATTTTTTGCATTTATCCACCTAATCTCACTATATTTTTGTATAGAGTAGTTAAGCCGTCGAATGATTTAGTATTTAAGTAAGGATACTATTGGTATTTCAATTAATGACATTACATAGGTTATTTTTTGTCAAATTTTCACTCTATATAAAATTATAGGGGGATAAAATGTATATTTTGAAACATTAGGAGAGTTATATGGTAATAGATGAAACCACGGAGAACTATATGTGATTTACCCTTATTATTATTGCGGATCAAAGCTTTTGCAGCTGCTAGCTATTTCTTGGGGTTATTTGGACCGAAAGTCCTCTAGTATGCTAGCATTGGGTCCCTTTTAAAATAGTTTTAGTGCAGCATTTCCATATTTGGACTGAATAAGCAAAGATGTACAGTGACCAAAGTTTCAATCTTTGGAATCTGATCCTGAAAATATATGGTGTCCTCCTCCAAATGGAAGAAAGCAGTGAGGAGGAATGGATGCTTGGTTTTCCAATCTTGCAGTATCAAAATTTGCCAGTTCTTGGAATATGCTATTGTCCATATTTGTCAGGGCCATTACCCTGTATATCTTATTATCAAATTAATTTTTTATGTTAATAGGACTGAAATAATTTGCTGCTGCGAAATCGAAGACTCCTAAATTGTCATCATGCTTCTTAATCAAGGTGGAAAAGAAAAACGTAGATCAATGATATGTTACGTAGATGTATGACACAGGATCTTACTTGCTGCCCTTTAGGAACGAGATATATGCCATACTCGTATACATAGGATTTGCTCTTGTATCTTTATCTTGTGTAAACTTTTCAATTATTGTGCACTTGTTAACTTGAGGTCACCATAAAATGGTCAATCTTTGTAACACAAACAATGAGAAAAATGAAAGCAATAAAAGGTGGAAAGTTGAGTTTACCTTTAAGAACGGCTTCATGGAATGTTGGATTGTTAGCAAGAAGTCTCGCGTTAGAAGCAATCAAGACCGATGAAGCATCATATCTTGCTACCATGATAAGCTTTTAAATCATGTATCGTCTCATCACCAGGTAGCAATTCCTCATTGTCTTCCCCACAAATGCTGAGTCTCCAAGTAATCAGATCCTGGTTGGACGGGGCTCTTTTCAGTAGTTTGAACCTCTTCTCGCGTAAAAGCTCCTGTGACATCTCTTAAACCTTTGAACTAGCCTTGAGGCTGTTGTTGAAGCGTGTGAATGGCTGGTTTAAGAGGAATTAGCTACCTTCCTTCTATTATATTTTGTCAATTCCATGTTTCACAATATACTACTTGGAAAGAACAACAATGACAGGACTACATACTTCTCTTCCTTGCCATCCATTGCGAATGAGGTAGCCGCCATGCTCGTATTGTATTCCTGAATCCTCCAACGACTGGTGAAGTCACCGACAATATCTCCATTGCAACTGGCCAGGTTATTTCGTTCTCCAAGTCCCTCCTATTGATATTTTCAACGCCCACAATATTTGATTTTTGTGGCATAATTTTTCATCCCACATCGGTGGGATTGATTTTTGGGAGAAGGATTGAGAGCTATAAATTAGCTCTCAAGCAAACCAATTATGTGCACAACTCAAGAGAGTATTATATGGGTTATTAGTTTTTTGAGTCATTTAACCTATTTATAGTCAAATATTTTAGGTTTTCTTGTTTTGAGTTTAGGAATATTTCCTAAACCCTTTTGTAAGTGCCATTTTGGTCTAGGAACCACTTTCCTACGGCTTTTGTATATCTTCTTCATATTGAAAGATTTGCTCCTCCTCCGCCTGTGGACGTAGGTCAATTTGATTGAACAACGTAAAATTTTGTGTCTTTTATTTTGCTTTGTTATTTGTCTTTATTGGGTTACCACAACCCTTTTATATGATCGATTTTGCCGCCTAAATATTATATGGCTGGTATCTACTGCTTAAGTATTATATGGTCGGTTATACCGCATATTTTGTTCTAACTTTAGTTTGTTTATTCCCGAGCCAATCCTAATAAACTGGTATCAGAGTTGATTGATATATTTTGTAAGATCCGCTCATCCCGTGGGGTTCGCTCACCCTGTGGAGCCCGCTCACGAGATTTGCATATTTGTTTGACCAGTTTTTTGAGACAAGCTTCACGTTACAGATTTTGTAGCAACAATGACGATAACAAAGACTATTATCAAAAAATTCGACAGGAATGTCAACTTCGGGATGTGATATCTCAAGATGGAGGCTATTTTTGTTCAAGACGGAGTTGATTTGACAATACAAGGAGTAGAGAAAAAGTCAGAAACTGAGAAAGATATAGAATTTATCGATATGGATAAGAAAACTAGATCTAGCATAATTTTGAATCTCTCCGATGAAGAGAGGTAGCAGCGGAGACTTCGGCCAAGACTATGTAGGATAAATTAGAAATCTTGTATATGAAGAAAACAGTCGATAATCGGTTATATCTAAAGTAAAGTTTGTATATGTTTCGGATGTCTGAAGGTATATCTATAATCTCCCATCTTGATAAATTTAATTTCATTATTATGGATTTGGAGAATATAGATTCGAAAATTGATGATTAAGATCAGACCCTATTACTTTTGTGTTCCCTTCCACAGTCCTTTAAATATTTTCGTGATACTGTGATTTATGAAAAGAAAATAATTTCGTATCGAAAAATTAAATTTGCATTAAAATCTAAAGAGTTGATAGATAGGGATATTATTGGGGAAACTAGTGGGAGTCAAGCCGATGGCTTGTTTGTTCGGGGTAGATCTGAAAAGAGAAATACAGAAAATAGAAGTTGATCCAAATTCAAGTATAAAAATGTGGTGTGCAACTATTGTAAAAAGAAGGGCCATGTTATCTTTGATTGTTTTAAATTGAAAAATTAAGAAAAGTAAAAGGAGAAAAAGCGTGAGACCATCGAAACTAGTATTGCAATTGATGAGAATGATGGAACCATTTTCTGTGTAACGAAAAATAATTTTAGATCTAACAATGAATGAATTTTAGATTCGAGTTGTTCATATCATATGTGTCCCAATAGAGACTGATTTTTAACATAAGAATCAACTGAAGGTGGAGTTGTCTTAATAGGTAACAATGCCGTTTTTAAAATTGTTGACAAAGGTACAATCCGGATTAAAATGTACAATGGTATTGTGAGAACGCTCACAGGTGTTAGACATGTTCCAGATTTGTAGAAAAATTTCATCTCTTTGGGCACTCTTGAGTCTATTGGGTGCAGGTATTCAGCTGGAGGTGGAGTTCTCAAAATCACTCAAGGTGCTCTTGTTGTTATGAAGGCACACAGATTTGGTACTTTGTATATTTTGCAGGGATCTACTGTTACAGGTGCTACTGCTGTTTCAACAACAACTTTGTTCGATTCTGATTTCACCAAATTGTGGCACATGAGATTGGGGCATATGAGCAAGAAAGGCTTATCTATTTTATGCAAACGAGATCTTCTTGATAGTCAAAGTATTGAAAAGATGGGATTCTGTGAACATTGCATTTTTTGAAAAGCAGAAGAGAGTTAGCTCCCAGTTGCCGGCAGTTCATAGGATAAAAAAAACTTTGTACTACATTCATTCAGACCTCTGTGGCCTTCTCGTACTCCTTCTAAAGGAAGTACCAGGTACATGTCGACTTTCATTGATTATTATTCAAGAAAAGTTTGGATATATTTTATTAAATATAAAAATGATGTTTTCCTAACTTTCAAATAATGAAAAGTTTTGATTGAGAAACAGACAAGAAAACATATTAAGCGGATGAGAACAGATAATGGCATGAAATTTTGTGAAGATGAATTTGATAGATTCTGCAAAAATGAAGGAATTGTTCGACATCGCACTGTCAGAATGACGTCTCAACAAAATAGTATGGCCGAACGTATGAACAGAACGCTTTTGGAGAGAGCGAGATATATGATCTCCAATGCAGGATTAACAAACAACTTTTGGATAGAGACGATCATATGACCTGTTATATTGTCAACCGTTCTCTTCTGCATCTCTTGATTTCAAAACTTCTGAAAAAATTTGGTCAGGCACTCCTACTGATTACTCCAATTTAAAAGTTTTTGAGTGTCTATCATGCATTGTGAATGATGGAAAATTAGAGTTTAGAACTACAAAGTGAATTTTTCTTGTGTATGCTTTTGGGGTGAAAGGATACAGATTATAGTATTCTGATCCCAAATTTTTAAAATTTGTGATCAGCAGATATGTTACTTTTGATGAATTGTCTATGTTATCTTCCAAGAAGAAATTTTCTAATCCTTGTACTACTGATTGTACACAGAAGTAGGTGGAACTTGATATTGTCAGTTCTGGTCCTTCTTAGACCAAATTTTCTTTTCAATAAGTGCCAGTAGATGCATTTGAATCTACTGTTGAAGATAATTCAGAAGAAGAGTAGTATTTCATAGCCAGAGATAGATTAAGGAGAGACATTCGACCACCACAAAAATTTATAAATTTAGTTGCATATGCTTTGTCTGTTGCAGGAGAAACTGATGCAGTTGGTGAGCCTTTCACCTATTCAGAAGCAGTTTCTTGTAATGATTATGCAAAGTGGTTGATTGCGATGAATGAAGAAATTGAATCTCTTCATCAGAATGGAACTTGGATTCTTGTAATGCCGCTGTCAAATAAGAAAATAGTAGGATGCAAATGGGTTTTGAAGAAGAATGAAGGTATTACAGGGGTTGAAAATGCAAGATATAAAGTGCGATTAGTTGCAAAGGACTATAGTCAGATACAAGGTGTTGATTTTATTGAAGTTTTTTTACCTGTTGTTAAACATAGTTCTCTTCGTGTTTTAATTGCTTTAATTGTCATGTATTATTTGAAGTTAGAACAGTTCAACGTTAAGACAGCTTTCTTACATGGTGAACTTGAAGAACAAATTTATATAAAACAACCCCAAGGTTTTGAGATTGAAGGTAAGGAAGATCATGTTTGTTTGTTGAAGAAATCCTTATATGGAGTGAAACAGTTTCCAAGACAATGGAGTAAAAGGTTTGATTCCTTTATGTTGGATCATGGTTATTCAAGGAGCATGTATGATAGTTGTGTTTTCTTCCGAAAGTTAAATGATGGTTCTTTCATTTACTTATTGTTGTATGTTGATGACATGCTTATTGCTGTCAAGAATTTGTCAGAAATTCACACTTTGAAACTGTAGTTAAGTAGTGAATTTGAAATGAAAAATTTGGGAGCAGCTAAGAAAATTCTTGACATGGATATCAAGCGAGATCGAGGAGTAGGGAAGTTGTTCTTGATCCAGAAAAATTATCTTGAAAAAGTTTTGAAGCATTTTGGCATGAAAGATACTAAATCAGTATCTACTCCTCTTGCTAGTCATTTTCGGCTATCTGTTGGTCAATCACCACAATCAGATGAAGAGAAAGATTATATGGTACAGATTCCTTATTACAGTGTAGTCGGCAGTATTATGTATACAATAGTTTGTGCTCGTCCAGATATCTCACATGCAATCAGTGTTATTAACAGACATATGTCTTGCCCTGATAAAACACATTGACAGAGTGTGAAGGGAGTTCTCAGATACTTGCGAGATACTTCAAATGCATGTTTGAAGTTTGAAAAAAATAATAATACTTTGATTGATTTTATAGACTCAGACTACGCTGGAGATCTTGACAGGAGAATATCACTTTCAACCTATGTATTTTGCATTGGCAGTTGTGCTATCAGTTGGAAAGCTACTCTACAACCTGTCGTAACTTTGTCTACTACAGAAGCAGAATATATGGCTGTGACCGAGGCAATCAAAGAAGTCTTGTGGTTGCAGAGTTTGTTTAACGAGTTTAGTCTACATCAATGTGTTACTGTTATTCACTGTGATAGTCAAAGTGCTATACACTTTACTAAAGATTAGATGTATCATGAGAGAACGAAACACATTGGTATAAAATATCACTTTATCCGAGATATCATTACTCAAGGGAAAGTTCTTGTTCGAAGATCAATACCAAGGAGAATCCTGCTGATATGTTTACGAAACCTCTTCCAGTTTACAAATTCAAGCAGTGCTTGGATTTGGTTGGTGTTCATTGTTTGTGATATGGCCCATTGGGATTTATGTGGAGAAGGTGGAGGAGTTTTACTATTGTCGATGGTGGGATTAGAAATTATGCAAAGGTGAAAATTTGTTGATATTTTCAACGCCCACAATGTTTGATTTTTGTGGCATGATTTTTCATCCCACATCGATGGGATTGATTTTTTGGGGAAGGATTGAGAGCTATAAATTAGCTCTCAAGCAAACCAATTCTGTGCACCACTCAAGAGAGTATTATATGGGTTATTAGTTTTTTGGGTCATCTAACTCATTTATAGTTAAATATTTTAGGCTCTCTTATTTTGAGTTTAGGAATATTTCCTAAACCCTTTTATAAGTGTCATTTTGGCCTAGAAACCATTTTTTTTACGGCTTTTGTATATTTTCTTCATAATAAAAGATTTGCTCCTCTTTCGCCCATGGACGTAGGTCAATTTGACCGAATCACGTAATTTTTGTGTCTTTTATTTGCTTTTTTATTTGTTTTTGTTGGATTGTCACAACCCTTTTATATGGTCGATTTTACCGCCTAAGTATTAAATGGCTGGTGTTTACCGTCTAAGCATTATATGGTCGGTTATACCGCCTATTTTGTTCTAATTTTAGTTTGTTTATTCCTGAATCAGTCCTAACACCTTCCATCTCGGGAACTCTCCATGGACCTTGCCATTTGTCATCGCTTCTTTTTCTGCAACTGCGAATTGCAAATGTTCAGACAATAAAGCAGGCATAAGGAATAATTTTATGGAGGTTTTAAGTGAAATTAGCTGTAGAGTAGCAAAAATATGCACATCTTCATGCTTTTCTTTTTATGTATCAATGTTTATATTTTCTTTTTTATCAGGTTAATAGGTGGCTTTATTTCCACTAGTTTGCTTCATCTGAATTAAAGTCATGATATACTTGAAGGTCTAAGACTAGGAAGGCTAAGAACATGAAGGTAGTAGGGATAGTTTTCACATCTTTAGGAACAGTGTCATAATTAGTTAGATCATTACTAAAAGTCCCGCTAGAAAAGTCATCAAGATTGATGAAGTGTAATGGCCAGCAAACATTTTGAGCCGGAAAATCTTTATTATCTTCTCTTCAAATAATAATTCTGGATTGTCTGCCTCGGAGATGCTAAGCAAGCAAAAGATGAGTTCCATTCATGTTTCAAAGTCGCGGGCACGGCTCGGGTTATTTTACATCGGTCTCGGTAAATCGATCGCAATTTTGACGAGACGTAAATTTTTGAAATATTTAATATTCTAAAAATTGTGAATAATATAAAAAAATATGATAAATAAAAATAATAAAAATTTAGCACAAATAATAAAAATTCAAATTAATTCGGGATGATTTGGGACGGCTCGGCCGTTTCTATTCGTCTCGAATACATCTCGGCCGAGTTCTTGGTGATCCATTATCTCGGAGTTATTTCGTCCCAATATCATATCGGAGAGCTCCATTCTAGTTGGCCAATTCTTTGAACCATGGTTCCATTTGGGATGGAGCTCCTTTCAGTAGTCTTGAGTCTTTGCTCAGTAAAAGCTTCTTTTTAACATTTCTTGAACCTTTGAACTAGCCTTTAGGCAGCTTCTGAAGCTTGTAAAAGGCAGGTTGACATGAACTGACCACACTCCAAATATTTACCCGTTGGGAGTACCGAACAAGTTTATCCCTTCAAGCTCCATCTTCAATCCTGAAAAGAAGTGAAAAGATCATGATGAACGTGGTTGTCTTTATCAGAGGTAACATACAGCAACCACATCGGCCAACAGTTAATGATTGGCTATGCGCCAGATAATGTCAATCAGGCATGATTCTTCCTCCCAAGCAAAAACTAGATATGGTGAGGAGTTTTATGAAGACACTTCTTGCAAGCTGCAAGCTGGTAATTCGACATTACTTTTCTTTTGAATCAAACTAAGCTGGAAAAACTGAGACTGTATTATATATAACTAGCTTTCTGTGGAAATTCAAGGCAGAATTGGCTGTTTATTTTTGACACTTGTCTTTGAACACTCATCAGGCATCTGAATAAAGCTTGGTATCTACTCTTCGAAAGCACATTGCATGGATGAAATCTTTCCAAAAGCCAAATTTGTGCCTAAAATCCAGCAACTCCTCTTCTGGATAGCCTTGGTTTGCATGATAACTTTCCTCTCACAGTGGTAAAGTTAGTAGCTTAAATTTCTTCTCGGCAATTATCACCTTCAGGAGTCATCTTTCTTCTCGAGTGTGCCGGACATAGATAAAGTGGAGACCTACTGGTAGGGCCCTAAAGCTAAAGCTACGCCTATTCAATTCTGCACAATTCAACTCCCCTCCTACAAAGATTACAACCTTAAATCCATATTTCTTTGAGCAATACATTTTTTTTTTGGGACCTCTTTTGAGGATCAGCATTTTGTTGATGTTCACTGGCTTAAAATGCACAGAAAAAGTAAGATGAGAAAGTTTGTTTGGAAGACCCAGTAAAATTTTTTATTTTACCTTCTGGATCTGGCTACAATAGCTTGGAACTCATTTTACTTTGTTTTGGAACTTCTTGATTTACATAGATACATCTCTAGTGTCTGACAGACATATAGCTTTTGCTGCAGAGATGAGCTTTCTGGAATTGTAAAAAGAGCCATGAAACTTCTTGATTTACATTGTTGATACTTCTCTAGTGGCTGACAGTGACAGATACATAGCTTTTGCTGCAGAGATGAGAGTTCTGAAATTGTAAAAGGAGCCATTGCAAGAATTGACATCATTGGTGCAGGAGAATATGAAAAGGTTGCAACTTGTTTCTGGGCAGTTAGCAATTTTGTTGGTGAAGTACCCGTAGCAACCAACTCCGAGAGCATTCACTGCATATTTGAAGTCTATATGTTAAACAGCGAGATAAGGAGGTTTTTAATGTCCTTAAAATCCCAATTGATGAATTCTCTGCATCATTAGGCCTTCGAATGACGCCAAGATTCGTATTCCCAAACAGAAATTTAAGGGATGGCTTCCGAGGAAGTCTTGTAAAGAGAGTACTGCATTAGAGAACTTATTTGAGGATCATGAGAAAGCTTTCACATTTTCGAATCTGAGGAAGAATAGTTGAAGCAGAGGCAGATACAGGCACTCTCATACAAAGGAGACGCGAGACCGAGAAAAAGTACCCACCTGTTCTTCCGTTAGATTAAATTACCTTTTACCCCCTATTGTTTGATGATTTATCACATTACCCCCTATAGTTTAAAAACTATATGTAACTCCTATGTGATTTGGATTAAAGTGTCACTTTTAATTTTTCTTTAAAACTAACAGCCAATAGTAAAAAATAAAGTCAAACTAATAAATTGATAAATTCATCCTTTCACAACTTTTTTTTCTTTTTTCCTTTTCTTTCTCTCTTTTTGCTTTTGAAAAAGAAGAGATGATTTTGAAAACCTGTACTTTGACATACAAATCTTAATTTTCTCCAAATACAAAAGGGATGAAAGGGAAATAAAAAATAAATAAATAAGAAACAAAAAAGATTGAAATGAAATATAAAACAAATAAATAAGAAGCAAAAATTACCAAATATTTTTTACCACAAATATTATTATAGGTTTTTAAACCAAATCTTTAATGATATTTTCTAGTTCTTATTTATCTATTTTTATTTCAATTTCTTCTTTTTATGTTTGGAGGGAAAATAAAGAATTAATGAAAGGGTGAGAGGTTCATCCTCTAAACAGAGTTTTATTCTTTCTGCTGATTTCTCTATTTTAGAGGGGCTTTCCCCGAGGCAATTACATTGGGTTGAGAAGAGTTATTTTCGTCAAGTTTTGACTCTGAACATGATGATGCATTGCACAGACAGAGGTCTTTTATCAAGAGAAGTTACACAAAAACAAATGGGATAATTTCAGAAACCTCCCCTGAGGTTTCTGACAGTCTCACTTACCTCCTTTAAACTTTGCAAAATATCAGTTACCTCCCCTAAAACTAAGTAGAGTGTATCAAATCTTACCGAATTCAAATGCACAAACAATTTTAAATATGTATCAGGAGAGATAAAAACACTTCATTCCACATTTGCCCTCATGATTATCATTAGTGACTTAATTTTTGTTGAACAATACAAACTATCTAATAGCTCTTTGTGCATAGCTAAACCAAAGGTAAAGAGCAAATAGTAGTCTTGCCTGCTTGTCTATATAACAGCAAAATGAAGCTGCATAGATGACAATGCATTTTGTTGGGTAGTTGCTGAGCTAAAGTAAAAGAAAAAAAAGAAGTAATAAGTTGAACCAGGTAGAGACAAATGCAGATGGGTTCTTCAAGCAATGTTACTATGCTATTTATATTTTTCTGTTTTAGCTACTAGACATTTATTTAGCTAATATGATCATTCAATTAATTGAAACATACTTCTCGTGATATAAAAAAAATGTATAGTTTTATTATTTGAGTGATTAAAAGTATAAATTTTTATTAGTTAATTCACAAAAAGATTATTATTTGAGTGATTAAAGTATAAATTTTTATTTGTTAAGTCACAAAAAAATTTGCACTATTTGATTAATTGAGTGAATGGCAATTGCAGTTAAATAAATAGTTTAACGATCAAATCACCAAATTCTGAATAGTTTAATAACTCTTTTTGCGATTTTCTCTGTGGAAAATGAAATGAAGTAGCAAGATACTTCATTTCATTTACTTCATTTCATTTAGTGCTAGATACTTTAGTTGAGATTATTTTTTTTTAAAAAAAATTAATTCACATTGTAGATCCGAATTTATTCAACAAGTTTCGTTTGAATGCCAGAACTTAGGTAGATCTGATTTTCAAAAAATCCAATAACCCAAATTGTGGCGCATCACTTTATGAGATGATGTAATATACAATTTACGTCATTGGATTTTTGAAAACCAAATCTGCCCAAATATAAGTAATGAGTTACACTAGATAATTGTCTTACAAAAAAAACATGAAATACATGGCTCTAGAGAAAGGTAACACTAGTGCTAAACTCTCCATTGATGATTGTACTACGAATAAAAAGTGTTAAGTGGAGTAGGAGGTATATCATAAGTTATATCAACAGTTATATCTCCATTACTCATTTAACTAATTCTGTCAAAATAGTTTCGAAATATATCATAAGTTATGAGGGTATATCTATCAATTCATCATCAATGATAATACAAATAGGACGCAATAACCTGACAAGGGAGGCATCTGATATTTTGCAAAATTCAGGGGAGGTGAGTGAGACTGCCAGAAATCTCAGGGGAGGTTTCTGAAATTATTCCAAAACAAATTTTATCTATTTCATATAGCTGCAAATGTTTGAGAGCTACAGGAAAGATTTTAAAAAGGAGAAAATTGGCTTGTATTGCTCTTTTCTTGGTTCATAAAAGGATATGTTTGTATAAGATATTATTTGGAATAATTGTTGTAATATTTTTTATGATATAATGTATGTGAAATAAAAAAATAATTAAATATATAAAAAATAAATTAAATATATATTTACGATGCAAGTGAATTATTACGAAAAATAATTAAGCAATCCAAAGACACTCCCTTGAAATGAAGTAGATGCCAACTGTGCAAGTCTTACAGAACACAAAATGAAGAAGGGCCAAAGGTTCAATACAGAACTGGCGCACCTGTTGAATGGAACGTGTCGAAAGTTAATTCATTTTACGCTGCCATGTGCAGAATGCAGATCAGCTGAGCCTTTATTTTTTTTTTTATCATTTCTTAATTCCATCTTGGTCCCTGTGTATAAATGAGGCAGAGTTTTATAGGTGGTTTGGATTTTTACCATTTGCAGCATATGCAGAATCTGCTCTCTCGTGAAATATATTAACCAGGAAAAAATAGGACGAAAACAATCTATGTATCAAAGAATTGTACAATTCCATGTTTCCTAATTTTGTTCGCTCGTGATGCTTACAGAGGAGAGCAATGGATACTCTTTTTTTTTTTTTAATCTATTGTATCTATTCCTAATCCAACTCTAATCTATACTAAGGGAGTGAACCCTTAACCTCCTATTTTACAAAGACATGTAATGACCGACTGAACTACTCTAGAAGTACTTGGTTATGAAAGCCATGTACCTGAAAAGTAGAAATTAAATTAGTCACAAGTATAAAGAAACAAGTAATGGAATGATTTTGCTCTCAGAAATTACTTTTAGTTTTTTGAAACAAAGAACGAAAAGCTATGCTGGGGCTTCCTATCCATCATCGGACTTAAGTGATGTCATTTGTTCTGAGTGGCAAATTTTTGCAGAGAGGGAGGATACAGGGTTTTACTGCAGGCAAACTATTGCAAGGAGAGAGACTAGATTTCACTTTTTTCACACGAATAAGCTCAGCTACATTGTCTAACACTTTCTCAAAGTGGAGGCCTCCTGCTACTTCACCAACTAAAATAGAAAGTTGAATCTCCTGACAAGATTTTCCTCCTGATGTCCTGATATTTTGCCTCTCTACATTGTTTGTTCCTTCTGATTTCTGGATTATCCCTATGAATTTCTTCCAACAATACCAACCAATGAGTCCTAGGAAAGGAACAGAACATACTCCTACGGCGAGACCAATTGCAAACTTGCTAAGATCTTTATGTCTTTGTCTAGAGTCAGGGGGATTTGAGAAGGTTATTCCGGACTCAGCAGGCGGTGGGGGAGGAGGCGGTGGACTTAACTTCATAATTGTAAATTCCCAGTGTTCAATATGGGTCAATTGCATGGTTCCCTTTGTTGCAGCAGAAAATCCCACGAACATCTCATCTTTTAGGTAGTTGGACAGGTCAATGTCAACCTTCAAGATGGGCTTACTAGGCTTCAAATATGATTTACTTAAGAAAATTTCCAACCTCTTTTCATCACTCTTGTAATCGATCCAAGTAATAATCGGATAACCACTTTTCAAATTCACATCCAAAGAACGCAAAGCAGAGGATGTGGCAAGTTTGACGGATGAAAGGTTGTTGATATCTAACCCGACGTGATTATCATCGGGATCATGAAAGATAGAATCACATTTTGTGTCGAACTCAATTGCTATAAATTTGTTCCTGGTTAAATCTGTAGAATCAACCAATCCCAAGTATCCAGGACTTCCAAGGAGATCATCATTTTGGGAAATTAAGAATGCTAGGCCATCCCCAGGAGCCTCTCCGTCTCCATAGTTCTGAATGGAGAAGGCAAACATGGTGTAAAATGAACGGACCTTTTTCGAATGAGGGTCTAAGAACAATATGGGTTGACGGTAGAATACGACTCCAGCGCTCCTTGGAGCATTAGTCAGCATGCCTTCCCTTGTTAATGCAATCGCCCTATGCTGCAGGTGAGAATCACCCACAAAAGTAAGATAACCGTTGGGTAAAGAATGCAGCTCAAACAACCTGGTCTCTGAAGAATTAGATAGCAGCAAGGGTTGCGTGTCTTTGGAGTTAAAGGAAAGGACGACCAGGGATAAAAAAAGGAAACAGTTTGTAGACGGATGCATCGGCGAATACAGTAGCAATATAAGAATTTCTTGGGTTGTTAGAGAAAGGGAATCTGGTCGAGCTTCTTGATTATTTCTTGTGATCTCGTGAAAAGGATTAAGCTTGCTTGTCTTGGAAGGATAATTTCTCGGAAAGGGAAGATATTCAACCAACGGAAGCTGAAGTTTCTTCAAGGGGGCACGGGTGGCGGTGTTGATGATGGTGGCCGCGCGACAAGGAAATGTTGATTTCGTTGGTGGTATCGAGAGTTTAAAACGGTTAGGAAAAAGGACAGGCATGTTAGGAGGAGAACAATTCACATCCTTAATTTCACAACTGTATTAAAGCCCCTATAGCACTGTATACTACTAAGAAATGAATGGGTGAATATTAGTACGACAGGGTCAAATCCCAGATCACACGCAAATTTAGTGGGTCAGGAGTTGAAAGTTTAAACCTTCATTTTTTTTGGGTCAAATATAGAAGTTCAAAAGTTAGGGAGAATTAGGATAATAGGAATGAGAAGAATGGTAATTCATAAGGTATAAGTTTTGACAAATTTGTATTGGGGAAGTAGGCATTATTCATCAAATACATGCATTATAATCTGCATGCCTAAATTCGTACATGTCCTTAAAGAAAATTTTGAGGGGTAAAAAAATGAAAGCAGCAAGCCTACTGCAAACCATAGTGGATCATTGCCTCCTCTCCTATTGAGTTTATTGTCAAAATAACTCTTCTTCTAAAATATATATCCAGAGTAACTTAATTTTAAAATTTATTATCTTTATGGTCCTTTTTTTTGCCACATAGGCAATGGAAATAGGGGCATGTTCCATTTCTCTTTTCTATCTAATAAATTTCTCGATTTTCTCTCTGGACCTTCCCACAATTTTTCCTTTTTGTTATTTTCCCTTATCAAACGTAATTCTGATAATCCAATATTTATATTAATAGCATCTAAAACTTCAGTATCATCCTTGATATTGATTCAGTGGATGAAAAATATTCTTCTCAAATTGATAATCTAGAAGTAAATGAATATTATTTTCTTGTCTTTTCTATTGTACAGTTTTTGGGACATTCCGATGGCCTTCCAAAAATTTTGAATACTAATTGTTTAAAAAATGATTTTTCACACAATGTGTTTGATAAAATATCTAGGAGGAACCACTATATAACAACATAGATTCGTGCCTAGGATGCCAGTTGCATTTTATGCTTGTTGATTACATGTATAATATAATCTAGTAGTTTTCAGTTTGCAATTGAAAATTGCAGCTTGATTACTTTTTATAAAAGCTCTTTTCAAGGAGTAGGAATGATAACACAAACAAATATGATGCCCTTGAACTTTTTATAATTTTTCTTGTTATTGCTTACAATTTTCATTGCAATTTTTGTTGCAATTTTTGTATTTTTTAAATTTATTTTTTTGAAAAATATATGCAATAGCTTTGATACATTTCAAAAAAAATGCAGAGACCAATACTAGCAAGGTCAATAATGTTAGAATTTATTCTAAATAATTATAAGAAAGTTATCAAATTTATGCAATCTTCTTGTGCTTCTATAATAAATAGGATTATTATCACTTTATCCACTTAACATTCGGTGTTACTATCAATTTTTCCCTTAACGTTACCTTTTAGTCACTTTACCCCTAAAACTAACTGTTAAATTTAACGAAATTTGTTAATTAAAGTGAAAAGACATGTTTAGTCTTCAAATTATTATCACTTTATCTCCATAAACTATAGCTTTGTTATCAATTTGCCCCCTAAAATTATTTTTTGCAATTTATTCCACCATTAAACCAACTTAGCAAGTTAACTTTAGAAGAAAGTACCCTCCTCTTTATATAATAAAAATAAAAAAAAAATTTAGAGTGACTCTTCTCCTTTTTAGTATCAAGAAAAAAAAGTAAAAAATGGTAATTTCTTTCTTCTTAGCAATTTTATTAATATTGAAAAAAATAGAAAGATAGGGAGAAGGGGAGAGAGAGAGAGAAAGAGCTCAATTCTTTTTTTAAAAAATACAAATAAGAAAGAATTAAATACTTTTATTATTTTGAAATTATTTTCACCTTTCTATTTACCACAAAATTTCAATTCTAATCCTGACAACCTTAAAATAATACGATAATGTTTAATTTCTTTTTTTGTAAAATCTAATTTTTTGTCTTCTTCTTTCCTATCTTCTTTTCTTTTCCTAGTATTAGTAAGTGTGAAAAAAAAATTCAGAAAACTCTTTTATTTTTATGTTTTTGTATATCTTAAAATGAAAACAAAGGAAGAATAACTATTCTAACTTTTTTTATTTTTAATTATTTATAAAAAAAGAGTAAATATATTTAAAAAAATTTGACCATACTAGTTAGATTAACGATGAGATGAAATGTCTAGAAAATACTGTTAGAAATTAAAGCTATTCTACCATTATAATTTCAAGGGATAAAGTGATAATAATAATGTGATAATGCTATAGAATAAAGGAGTATTTTTGTTCAAAATTTCTTAACATCTTGAGTTAAATTACTTATGGGGGTAAAATGACTAAAAGATAACATTAGGAGGTAAACTGATAGTAGTGATATAATTTAAGGGGGTAACGTGATAATAGCCTAATAAAAAAAATTTAAATTTTCAGTTCATGTTGAAAACTATATACTAAATTAAAACCTTCCTTCTTATTATCCTACATGACAATTAGGATTATTAAATGGCAACAATAATATTATTATGGGAATAAAATTTGAAAGTGAATCACATTAAAAATATTTTTTAAAAAGAGTGTTATTTTGACAAAAAAAAACTCCTCTCCTGTCGGTGAACTTACCATCGCCTCCTCTTCCATCACTCAAAATTCCTTAGGGTATGTTTGGTTTCCCATGGAATTGAGGTTTGGAATTGGAATTGGGGCCCCAATTCCAAATCTGTTGTTTGGATACTGCTTCGCTCAAAGAATTAGAATTGAATCTGAATTCTATGGGGTCAATTCCACGATTTGAATTCTTTATTGGACCAAAAGAATTCTAATTCCAATTCCATAACTAAACCCTGAGAAACGGGTCTACACGTGGATCTTGTGGGTAAAAAATTAAAATCGGGTCAACTATGTGAACAGCCCTCTCTCCCGATCTAATTAGTCACTTTTCCTCAACCGCAAGTGCTTCTGCTCTGCGTCTTCGCCTTCACCTCCACCCTAACATTTTGCCTCTTCCACCACCGTCTCCGGCATCGCTTTTTGCTTCTCCAGCCATCCCTCTACCCTTCGCCGCTCTTGCCACGCATCTACCCATCACCTCACCAATCGCAAGACTGCTCCGAGTGCTCTCTACTTACCCGTGCCTAATTTTCTCGAACTGGGTTCTTCAGTCCGGAAGGTAACAAATAAAAGCTCTCCTTTGCCTTTGATTTTTAACTTTGCAGCATTGACTATTGAATTCTGAATTTCTTTGACTGGCAAAATCTTTGTACAAGAGAGTGATTTGATGTCTTTCTTCAAGAGAGTTTGGTTAATTAATAGGCTCTAGTGCTTAATTACAAACCATTGGTTAAAACTGTCTTGACTCTCCACAAACGGCAGGCCTCATCATACTTAGCTGATTGCACACACTGAATTATATATAGTCGAGAGTAGTTGTGAAATGATTTTCCGGATATGAACCCCATATGAAAAATGATTTTCAGGGGATTTTTTTAAAGTTATAAAATATTTTAATCGATTTGGACATAAAAATTTTGGGTGTAAATGATAGAATTATTTATTCAAAATGGGTTATACCACAAAGTTCAGTTTATCTTAACTGCAAAAATTAATATAATCGATTTGGACATAAAAATTTTGGGTGTAAATGATAGAATTATTTATTCAAAATGGGTTATACCACAAAGTTCAGTTTATCTTAACTGCAAAAATTAATATAATAATCACTTTAAAAAATTAAGTGGGTTATTTTGTAAAAAAGAAAAAAAAGTAGACCAAAGATATCTAAATTTGAGCAGCGGAATAATCTTTGAGCAAACGAATTAGAGCTTGAATTAACACTAGAAGTGACACTTTGAGCGACTTAGCATGAGTATTCACAAGAAGACCAACTGGAACTGTCACTTGATCATTTCTCAAGTGATGCTCCGAGCCTTACATGAGGAAAAGGAGAAGAGAGGGCTTGATATCCATCCATATTTTAGAGGATATGTACAGATTATTGGAAAGTTTCCGGTACTTCCTGGTTGTCTTAGTGGGTTGTACTCAACACCTAAGTAGAGCTTGGGGGGGTTCTGTAGACCTACACCAGAATTAAGTCCAGGTTCTTCTTATTACAATGCCTGCTTTTGACAGGGCTAATCAGTTGGGCTTCACGCCTTCATGCTTACATGTTAGCAGCATGACTGATCACAACAAAAGTAATACTATAAGTCCAAATAATTTCGAAAATTTCAGGAAAAGTTTATTAGGATTCTGCTTGGATCCGTGAATTTCAACACGTAACAACTTTCAAGCCTAAGGCCCAACTTTCAGGCTGCTTCTGTTCTTGACAGATTTTACCTGAGATACACTAAGCAGATCAACTCTGCAAATGATTTAACACAGAATGTCATGGCTTCTATGCTTCTAGGAGGTAACAGAAGAAAAAGCTCTTACTTCTCTTTAAACAGGAAAAAATCGAACAGAAGAGATTTTAACGTACTATCTATATAGATTACTATTGGATTTGATTCACTTGGATTGATAATAGAATCAACAATGATTAGAGCATCTTACACCATCTACATGACATGCACAAAATATTCTAAATTGCCGCATTGGTCAAGGCATCACCATGAACCTTCCACTTCTTAAACTCAGTAGAGGCTAACATAAATGAACTCGCATTCCGATGGCCTCCACCACCGAATTCCTGCATGTGATTCTATGATTTATTAACTCTTAACTCTAGCTATGCATTTTCATAACTGAACAGGAGAAGTGCAATGAGTTGTGAAGATATTAAGAACCTGTGAGATTTGTGTTGTATCCTCATTCTCAATGCTTCTTAAGCTTATTTTCAGCAGTCGATCATTTTCATATGTTGTACTAATGTCTGTTTCTGAAGAACATGTCACATGATGATGTTGGAGTTTTCATTTAGGTTGCGATTGGCTGTTTGATATCCTATTCTGATGTAGGTTGCATTCTAAAATCCTCTTACTTGACTCCTGAGACCTCTTCTCCCCAAATATCTTGGCACTGAATGAATTTTTCTTCATTTAACATATGTATGAATTTTTCAGGTGTATATTTGCCTTTCATTTTTAGTTCTATAATGCAGTAGCTATTAAATATGTTCTTAAGAACATGACATTGTGATGTTTTTCTGGTGCATATCTGCCTCAGATATGGCATCTGAAGCAACATCTCAGTCAAAAGGGAAAGGCAAAGGGTATTTCACTTGGACTCCTGAAATGGATCGTGTAATGGGCACTTGTTTTATTGACCAAATGAACCAAGGAAACAAATTGGATGGTAAATGTGCATGGAAGACAGCAGCCTACACCGCCGTAATGAATGCTTTATTCGATAAGCTCAATATATCTGTGACAAAGGCTAATATTATATCTCGTTTCAAGACATGGGAGAAACACTATGACATCCTATACCCACTGCTCCAGTCATATAACTCTGGGTCTGCGATAATATGGGACTACTCTAGAGGTAGAATTGATGTTTGTGATGAGGATGTATGGAATGCTCGAGTAAGTGAGAATCCAAAAATTGTTCCTTATAGAAAAAAAAATAGTGGTTGAAAATTGGGAGGATATCTGTACATTGTTTTCACAAGATCGTGCAAATGGAGAGGGCGCCCAAACTGCTTTTGAGGCTAATGTTGATACTGAAGTTGAAGAGTCTGCTAATGTAGAGGAATCATTTGAGACTGATTCACGTTCTTTAGAAGATGAAGTTATGAATGCATTGCTAGCTCGACAACGGTCAAAATCAAAATCGTCATCTTCAACAAATGATCGTGGCACAAAGAGGAAACTAACAAGCTCTCAAGCACTTTACAAGGTGTTGGGACGAATGGCAGATTCACTGGATAAGTACTTAAATTCAGAATGTTCAAAAGTTACAACTAAAATGGTGGAAGATGAGTTATCTAAAATTGAATTGGATAGATTTCAATTGTTAAAGGGTATCGATTTACTTATGAATGACAGGACAAAGTATGACACTTTTTTGGTCTCCGAGATGACTTAAAAAAGGATTGGCTATTGATGCACATTGGTAATTGATTTTATTTGGTAACCTCCATTTGAAGTTGTTTCTGTTGGGAGAAGAAGTTGAGCATATTGCTGGAAGCCAAGTAGAGAAAGCAGAAGCTGTTACTACTCCATCGTGTATCCATGACTTTTTAAATTCTGATGAGTTCTTTGTTTTTCATGTAATGGATCAAAACAAGATTATAGAAAGATTCTAGGGAGTATTTCAGCTATTTTCTGTCTGATTTTTGAGATGATAAGAATGGGACATTGGATCTTTTGTCTGATGAACTAGCATTTTAGGTATTGAGATTAACATAGCAGCCTATGTTGATGACCTGACTTGTCCTTGAGCTGCATGAACCTATGTGGTGATCAATGCTGCTGTTTTTTTGTTTTTTTCATGCTATCCAGATGCTTGTTGAGCACATTTCACATCATACTAGAGATTGGTTAAGAAGTGTTATTTGTCGAGTTTGATTGGACATGCAAGTCAGAAAATGATACTTGTGTTGGCATTTAAATTTTGCTTCCAAATTTTGATGCTGGCCTTCGGCATTTTCATTCGGTTGTATTGTTAGGTCACTGGGGGAAGAGCATCTGGGAGTCTTGAGTTGCTGTAATTTCTATGTTTTTGCACTCGCTGAATGTGTATTTTAGGTATTTTTGCTGTTGAGGTTTTACACATAATTAAATCTTAAACACATTGGTGTTGGAGTAATCAGTAATTTCTGACTACTGTGACACATTGCAGAAAATTTGAAGTATGGGGAGTGAAATGGAGACTTGGAACTTGTAGTAGTTACGACTAACGAACTTGCAAGTTAATAAATTACGTGAATGGGTTATGGTACATGGTTTCTGGTGCATCCCTCGAGCGACATTGGATGTTGCACAAATTGGACAATTCCTGTGTACAATTGTCTTTGCCATCTGATACATGTTGGCTCCATGCGCCACAGGGAAAGTTCTAACTCTCTAAATCTTTTTGAATTTTGTGTAAGTATTAGAAGTAAGAAAGAAGTTTGCTTTATTATAATATATCAAAACACAGTTGAAATACCACGTTTGAGATAGGGATATATTTCTTCACAAAAAGGGATAATGGATCAAAACATGTTAAAGGAAATGTTCACCAAAGAAATTGATATGAGGGTGGGAAAAAATAAATTATTAAAGGCTTAAATTGGTTTTTTCTTTTAAATCTTTAGTAAAAATTAGCTAAATGTAAGAAAAAATGAAATTATTATATAGAAAAAAGAAAAAAAGAAAAATTATATGTAAGCAAATGCTTCATGAAAACAATTCTAATTCCTAATGAATTCTTCTCTCATCCAAACAAAGAATTTGGAATTCTAAATGAATTCTGTATCAATTCTATGCATTTACCAAACGAAAGAATTGGAATGACTTGGATGGAATTCCAATTCTATAGAATTTCAATTCTAAGTCAATTCTAAAGAAATCTCCTTTTCCGCTTGGGAGTGAGAGCTTTGGTGGATTCGGCATTAGATTTGAGCATCTCAGAGCTAGAGTTAGAATTTAAGGTTGAGTTGCATCGGAGCCTTCAATTTACTCTTTTAATAGTTTTTTTGTGCTCTTTTTCTTGCTTCCACTTCGCACTTTTCTTCCCAATTTTTTTAGCCATTTCTGCCGTTTTCAAGTCCATTTCTGTCACTTCAAGAACTTTTTATTGGGTCGGATTTGTGCTCGATTGGTGGCTTTTTTACCGTTTCCAGATGATTTGATTTTTGATCTTACATCTATATTCCTTGTGAAAAAATTAATCCTGATCGAGTATTTCTCCGACAAAAATCCCACCGAAGATGGTGGACGATGGTGTGTGGTTGCGCCGCCCACCATTCATGCTGACTTCTCATGGACCTCGTTTGAATATTAGCTATACTTTAGGGATTAGGTGATTAGGTTGTGATGCTGGAGGTTAGGGGTTCAACTCCCGCCTCCCACGAATATTTGTCATAATATGTGGCTGGTTTTAGTTGACCATTCCCTTACCCTTTCTCTTAGATTAGGCTAGAGTAGGTTATAAAACATCTATCGTTGCGAAAAAAAAAAAAAAGATTAGGTTGTGATTGACCCTTGCAGTGCAGAATTAGTTAGGGCATTTCAATGATTTTGAATATGCTTTAGAATTTTTTAAATTGGTGAACAGTGCCCACATTCCCAAACATGATTTGTCAAAACCTACTCTGTATTTACAAGTTTATCGAGGAATTCACCAATTTCGGCCCGACCTTTTTCAAAAAAATCAATTTAATCTTTAATAATTTTTCTTTGACCATGTTTGGGAATGTTTGGCTTCTATCGCGGAGCTGTGACATTTTATCTCTTTCTCACGACTGGATAGGGTATTTTTGAAATATGGGGCTGGATTCTACAATGCAAAGTATTAACATGAACAAAATAATTAAAAGCTATGAAAAAACACAAAAGTACATACCAAAGGCAAAGCTCGCCACGTTCCATATTGCTACGTTCCAGACTTTTTTGTGTATAATATCAATCCTAAGCGGCAAGTTCACTTCCAAGGTTTACTAAAAAAAACGAGGGTTAATCACAAGAACTCTCTCTAAGGTATAGTAATTTTTACACTTTATTCTCTAATGTTATTTTTTTTTACTTTCTTTTCTAAACTGTTAGTTAACTCTAACATTGTGTAGTGATAAAATTAAAAGAACGTTTATACTCCTAAGAGATAACTTTAGTAAATCCTCTTAATATATAATTTGTTTTACACTTTATCTCCTAACATCATATTTTTCTCAATTTGTTTGTTTGTTAAAATCGTTAGTGAACCCAATATTCCATAAAAATCGAAGACAACAAATGTGTAAAAAATTAATATTTCTTACATAATAATGTAAAAAATATTTTTATAGATATGGTCCTAGATAAATTTCATTCTAATTACTTTTTTTGGATTGAAGAGAATAACTTGCTAATTTGACATAATAATGGAAAAAAATAAAATTTTATTGAAAAAATTAAAAATGTGAAATATGTTTAGAAGTCTAAAAATGTTCGAGATATTGTCATTTTCTCTTTATGAATGTGCATATGACTAAGATTTTCTTTTAATAGCTACATATTTCTTTTTGTGGAAGTATAATTTTTTTTTTTGTTGGTAATACTAAAAAAAGAGAGAGAATTATGGTTGATTTAGGTTTCAAAGTTTCCAGAGTTGTTCTTTTAATATACCATATTTAGATGCAATTAAAATTTATTTGGATTGCTAATTTTTTTTAAAAATTTTGTGTTACCATCTTTTTATTTTTCAACAACATTTTTGTTTCACAAATATCAAATTGCAAAAGTGCTATTATTCTAAAAAAAATTTCCAAACAATCTTCAATCCAACAAACCCAATTCATAGATCTTTAATAATATTTTTATAGCTTAATTTTACACTAATAAAATTTTCCCTATCACGTAAAATGAGCCGAAAATTTTTCATTGTTGAAAAAACTTGTAATTATAGGGATTAAATTTAACAAGACCTATATGAATAAATATATAATAATTTTTATTATTATGCTAATTGATTTTTTAAAACATTATTTGTATTGAATGGTACAAAAAATTGGAATTGACTAATGATTTTAGGGACAAACAAACAAATTCAGAAAAAAAATATTAGAGGATAAAGAGTAAAATGCGCTATAATTTAAGGGAATTTACTTTAAATAACGCGTAGGGATATCAACACCTTTTAACATTTTGTTTACACAACATAAGAATTGATTAACAATTTAGATAGTAAAGTGAGAAAAAAAATAACATTAAAGGGTAAAGGGCAAGATTAGTTAAACCTTGTTCACCCCTTCCGGCCCCGATCGGGCCTGGTCTAAGTATAATGCATGTCTTGCAAGGTTTATCACCCAAAAAATAAAGTTCTTGGCACATTTAAATAATAAAGCTCCTGGCATATTTAAATCAGCTAACATTGGTTGACAGTTATGCTACTAAACTGCTAGGCCTTAACTGTGAAGTCATACCCTGCTTGCCTCTCATTCACGAGTATGATACGCATGGTAGGAGCTCTTCAAGGCACTATGCTAACCTAAGTCACCGAAAGGGGCAATCCCAGTGTCAGGTCTATCCATTTCGAAATTGTCCTCGTCTTATGTTTACAGTGTAAGATGATTATTTTTTCTAATCTGTAATAATTCTTTAATTCCTCTTAAGTTTAAATTTTTTATGCTTTTTACTGAATTTCCTTGTTACACGTTTCAAGGAATGGTCACTTCAGGAGTTCGTTATTGTATTTCAGGAATGATAATGAGGGCAAAAGGGCCTGTTTTTGTCATTGTATTTAGTCCTCTAAGCATGGTTATTGTGGTTATTGAAGAGGTGATTTCTGGTTAGGTAGCTGAGCTATCCTAACTCAGCTCTCTCTTAATAGAAGTGAGTTTTTGAGGTAAGTTTCCAGTCCAAAGTGAGAGGCGGGGCTTTGTCCCCTGGGATCACTCCAACGATCAAATCAGTTTCTGTGAGAGAAGATGAAAGAGTAATAATAAGTTTGAATGTAACAGTACGGTTACTTGTCTGGAGGGAGCAATAGGTATTTATAAGGTACCGGATGGAGGGAAGGACAGTGGGTTTAAACCCGTGGATCCCACGACCTGCACTTTACTGCTCTGTTCTGCACTTAAGGGCTCTGTCCCTGACACGTAGCAGTGGCCCAGGCTTTCTGCCAGACGGCTACATGCGGTCCTGATAAAGTGAGCCCCTATGGCCTCCCAGTTAAAGTAGCAAGCGTCAATGACATGTCAAGCGGGCTGACATCATCTATGTGCAAACGGGGTGAGGTGTTTGTCCATAGTACGGGGGACGAGTAGCCAAGTGCGGCTGGGATGACCTCAGGCCGATGTGATAGGAATAACCACGGCTTTCAGTTAACAATTCGGGGTGGACGATCCAAGGTGACCGTCCTCAATAAACCCCCCAAACTCCACGCTCCGAGGCTTCCATGTGCCGGAGTCTTCCAGGTCTCGAAGTATTGATGAAAAGTAACTGTAAATCGCGCCTAACAATTATGGCGCGTGAAACGTGGGCACTGCCAGGATCAAGCGCTTACCATTACACCAAAAGCTATAGCTGTTAGTGAAAGCGCAACTTTATTTCCTTAACCACAATGGCAGCGCAAAGCAACGTACCACGGTTGGCCAACATGAGGGGCTGCACCCCTTGGTACCACGGGTTGGGCGGTTAGTCCCTTTGAGTCGGGATCTGAGAGATGTTGCTGATTAGGCCAACAATTCCTCCCCCAGCAACAGCCAAGGAGACTCGAACCCGCGACCTCGCTCTGATACCACTATGTCAGGATTAAGCGCTCACCATTGCACCAAAAGTTATAGCTGTTAGCGAAGGCGCAACTTTATTTCTTTAACCACAATGGCAACGCAAAGCACCATACCACGCTCGGTCAGCATGAGGGGCTGCACCCCTGGGTACCACGGGCTGGGCGGTTAGTTCCTTCGAGTTGGGATCTGAGGGATGTTGCTGATTAGGCCAACACTTGAGTACTGGAGGAAAATTAACCAATGATTTTTCAATCTTATTCACCTGAACTGGACATCGTGAAAACTGAGATCCTTATACTTGTTCCCACTGGAATTCTCATTCAACTGTTGATGAAACTGAAATTCACTAGGAAAATGGAAGAGGATATTGTGCTTCAACTAGCAAGAGTAATCCAAGCTTCGTACTACTGTAAAGTAGTGCATAACTTATTATTAGGGATTGGGCTGGAGGTTTGGTAGTTTTAGTGAACAAAAAATTTGATATCAGAGTAGAGTCACATGATTGGAAATTATAATATGAATCTAAATCAATGTCCATGTAAGTCTAGCGCAAATCCAGAACTAAACCAATAAACAATTTATTTTCAAGCAAAGGAAAAAATTTTAAAGAAAAATTGACGAACAAAAACATAGTAAATTTTCATATTTAATTTGATTATGCTAGATTGTGGGTTGTGATAAAATTTTGTCGAAGCAGATTCGGCCCCATTTTGCGATCACCTCAATTGGCCCTTCGTTTGGTTTGGACCTTTTAATTGGGAATACCATGTCCATTATCTAACAGAAATATATCATTTCTATGCTGCACTTCATACATTATCAATTGTTTATGTTAGGGTGGTTATCTAAATCTAACCACTGGTGAAAATCATCACCTTTAAACCCAAGATTTGTATGGCGATTATTAAGAAATAAATTAACTGTAAAATAGCGGAAGCGTACTTGAATCCATATTGATAGATTTGACACTTGAATCCCTAGAAATTTTGGGGTGGCCTTCCAGGTCAACAGGTATTCACCGATCCTTTGAGAGAGGCCTTTAGTTTTTCTCTGGTATCTTTTCTGACGATGGGATATCAGGGAAGAGCTATTTTGTGATATTAGGGAATACGACAACTAAAACGATACCTGTGACCTGGGGACCATAACCCTATTTATAGGCAACATTCCTGTTACCTTTTGGAGCCCTATTTCAGCTCATCATTGAAATAGGAGCCCATAAGTTTCTACACATTAAAGGGCCCACATCCTATTAGATACATTAAACCCAAACTATATTTGATCACTTTAATTGGGTTTAACCATAATTGACAGTTTGCAATACATAATTATTCACATATAAGTCCAATGTTGGATTAAGGATCCAACAATCTCCCACTTGGACTATATGTGTAACCTTATAATTATGTTTTACAATTAACCGTATGAACTCAACTTTACTGTTATTATCACAATGTATCTGCAACCAATTCGGTCCATCAATTACACAAATATAGGATCAAAACGGCCTTTGTTACAATTTCGTAACTCGACCCATCAATGGTCACATATATCAATGCAATTGAATGACATGAATCATGATGTGGATGTGTAGCATGGAAATTTCATGTAATGTGATCAAAACATGCCTATTACTAACTGGTCCATCTTAAATTTTATGAGATCAAACCATACCAAAATTAGAGTGTAAATAAATTCAAACTTTATTTATGCATAAAATATTCTTAAATCCTTAATAACTGAAAAATATCATAAGAGCATTCAAAATAACAAACTCCCACTAAAACTGTACATCATTTAATAACACGACACCCATATGAGCAGTATGCTCATGAAACAATTTGGGTGGCAATCCCTTAGTAAGCGGATCCGCAACCATGGAGTTTGTCCCGATGTGCTCTATCGATAACTGTCAATTTTTGCACTCTTTCTTTAACAGCCAGGAACTTGATATCTATATGTTTAGATTTGGTTGAGCTCCTATTGTTATTGGAATACAAGACTGCTGACTTATTCCTTTTGGAATTGGAGAATAATTTAAGTGATCTTTCAATGCCATCCACTACACGTAATCTTATGACAAAATTTCGCAGCCAAATTCCTTGGTTGGATGCCTCATAACAAGCTATAAATTCTGCAGCCATAGTGGAAGATGCTATGAGGGACTGTTTAGCAGTCTTCCAGGATATGGCACCTCCAGCCAACAAGTAGACATAGCCTGATGTTTACTTCATAGTATCTTTGCATCCAGCATAATCGGAATCAGTATACCCGATGATCTCTAACTCATCTGACTTCCAATACGTGAGCATGTAATCCTTTATTTTCTGCAGATATCGTAAGACCCGTTTGGTTGCTTTCCAATGATCTAATCCAGGATTACTCAAATACCTACCCAACATTCCAGTAATGTACGCAATATCCGGACGCGTACATACTTGAGCATACATTAGACTCCCTACTGCTGATGTATAAGAAATCTTTTGCATCTCTTTTTCTTCAAAAGTATTATTGGGCCACTGTTCAAGACTAAATTTGTCTCCTTTAGTCACGGGAGTGTCACCTGATTTACAATTTTGCATGCCATACCTTTTGAGAACCTTTTCGATATAACTCTTTTGTGATAGTCCTAAAATACCATGAGATCAATCTCGGTGTATTTGTATATCTAACACAAAAGATGCATCACCAAGATCTTTCATCTCAAAATTCTTAGTCATAAATTTCTTAGTTTCATGCAATAGACCTATATCATTGCTGGCAAGCAAAATGTCATCAACATAAAATACCAGAAAAATATACTTGCTCTCACAGAACTTATGGTATATGCAATCATCTACTAAATTCATCTCAAAATCACATGAGATGATCACTTGATGAAATTTGAAATACCATTATCGAGACGCTTGTTTGAGCCCATAGATGGATTTTTTATGTTTGCAAACCATATTCTTTAGATCTCCTGACACAAAGTTTTCTGGTTGCACCATATAAATCGTCTCATCAATGTTACCATTGAGAAACGCTGTCTTTACATCCATCTGATGTAACTCAAGCTCGAATTGCGCCACTAGTGCCATGATAATTTTAAAAGAGTTCTTTGAAGAGACTGAAGAGAATGTTTCTTTATAGTCGATACCTTGTTTTTGTGTAAATCCCTTAGCGATAAGACGAGCTTTGTATCTTTTCACATTGCCTTGCGAATCCCTTTTGATTTTAAATATCCATTTACAACCAATGGGTTTCGCACCTTCTGGCAATGGGACAAGATCCCAAACATCATTGTCCTTCATGGATTTAATCTCCTCATTCATGGCATCGATCCACTTTTGAGAATTTAAACTTTCCATGGCTTGACGGAAGTTGATTGGATCATCTTCCATCAATCCAATGTCATCCTCATGTTCTTGGAAAAAAATAATGTAATCATCTGGCACTGCACTTCTTCTTTCTCTAGTGGATCTTCTTAATGGCACTGGTTCTTGGAGAGGAAGAGTTTGTTCTTCGACATTGTCTTGATTTGTTATGTCATGATCTTGTTCAGGAATAGGATCCAAAACAAGATCAATGACACCTGTGAGAATATTAATGTATTCTTCTTTAAAGACAATGTCCCTTACTGTATTTTCTCCCCCAAACTCGACATCCTCAAAGAACCGAGCATTTCCTGTCTCAAAAATTGATTTGGCTGTGGGATCATAAAACTTATAACCTCTGGATCTTTCAGAGTATCCAATAAAATAACAACTAATCGTTCTTGAATCCAGTTTCTTTTCATTAGGCCTGTAAGGCCTTGTCTCAGTTGGACACCCCAAACATGCATATGCTTTAAACTGAGCTTTTTTCCTGTCCAAAGCTCATAAGGGATTTTGATAGTTGCTTTAGTTGAAACTTTATTAAGGATATATGCTGCAGTCTTAAGTGTTTCATCCCAGAGTGACTCTGGTAAGGTAGAATGACATATCATACTCTTTACCATATCTTTAAGCGTTCTATTTCGTCTTTCAGCTACACCATTCATAGTGGGTGAACCCGGCATAGTGTACTGTGGGACGATACCGCATTCCTCTAGATATTTAGCAAATGGTCCTGGACGTTGTTCACCTGAACCGTCGTATCTACATAGTATTCACCACCACGGTCAGATCTGACGCTTTTAATTCTTTTGTTGAGTTGATTCTCAACTTCAACTTTAAAATTTTTGAACACGTCCAGTGACTGTGATTTTTCTGAAATGAGATATATGTAGCCATATCTTGAAAAATCGTCTATGAACGTTATAAAATATTGTTGACCATTCCAAGCAGATGTAGAAAATGGCCCACAAATATCCGTATGTATAAGTTCTAAGACGTCTGAAGACCTATTGGCTTCAAATCTCCTTTGATTGGTTTGTTTCCCCTTTATACAATTAATACAATCATTAAAATTTGTAAAATTCAAGGGATCGAGAATTTCATTTGACACAAGCCTTTCCATTCTCCGTTTGGAGATATGTCCCAATCTCTTGTGCCATAATACAGTTGAATTCTTATTGGCTAATTTTCTTTTAACTCCTCTAGTACTCAAATGCAGAGATTCATTAAATGAGGCAATCGTATCAATTAAATATAGATTATCGTAATGCATTAAAGAACCAGAACCAACCAATTTGGAATCATGAAACAATTCAAATTTTTCATTTCCAAATGAACAAAAATAACCAAATTTGTCTAAAGCAGAAATAGAAATTAAATTCCGTCTAAAAGACGGTACAACAAATGTCTCATAGAGATCCAAATAAAATCCGATTTTTAACAATAATCTAAAAACTCCAATTGCCTCAACTTGAACTGTTTTGTCATCGCCCACGTAGATATATCTTTCATTATCATTAGGCTTTCGACAATTCAGGCAACCCTGCATAGACACACTGATGTGAGTTGTTGCACCAGAATCTAACCACCATGTGTGTCTAGGTACCGAAGTTAAATTAACTTCAGAACAAACCAAATTAAGAAGCATACCTTTCTTAGCACGCCAAGCGTGATAGTTGGTGCAATGCTTCTTTTGATGCCCTTCAGCTCCACAGAAGAAACAACTATTCTTTCCCTGATCATTTGATTTCTTTTGTTGTTTCTTTTGTGGCGCTGTACCTGCAGCTCCTTTTTCCTTCTTTCTTTTTAGTCCCTTACTTTTATTATTAGTGGTTGACACCAGATGGGCACTTTCTGTCTGCTCTTGCTTCAACTTTTCCTCTTCCTCTACACAGTGTGAGATGAGTTCATTTAGAGACCAAGTCTCTTTTTGACAGTTGTAACTCATTTTAAACTGACTAAACTGTGTAGGAAGAGATATTAAAATCAAATGCACTAGTAACTCTTCAGAGAGTTTCAACTTAAGTGCATTTAATTTCGAAACAAGATGAGACATCTCCATGATATACTCTCTGATGTTGCCTTTACCACTATATTTCATTGAAACTAGACGTGTCAAAAGCGTACTAATTTCAGTCTTTTCATTCTTGACAAACCTTTTTTCAATGTCCTGAAAGAACTCTTTAGCGATTACAGTCGTTTCTGACATTGTTCCCATGAATGCTTCTGGAACGGTCTTTTTAATGATCATCAGACACAAGCGATTTGATCTCTCCCACTTCTCATTATTTCTCTTTTCATCAGAGGTACTCTGATCTGTAAGAGGTGGGGGAGAATCATCCCTTAACGCAAGGTCGAGATCCATTACTCCAAGTATTATCAAGAGATTTTCTTTCCAGGACTTGAAGTTTGTGCCATTCAGCATAGGAATATTATTGATGTTGGAAGTAATATTTGTAAGATCATTCGCAACTGAACAGAAAACATAAAATAATTAAAATAAGCTCACATAAATCAAAACAATAATAAATTTAAATAAAGGTAACCCCATCTCAAGATATCGATATTCCATTAATATTTTGTCTTTGGACAAAAATATTAATTTCTAAGTGATATCTTGGTGCAGTAATAAATACTGATAATAATAACATGTCGAAAAATAAATTTTCCTTTGGGCCAATTTATAAATCACATGTAAAATCCAAATAATTATCACGTATTTATTACTACAAGTGCACATGTAATTTTATTAAATATGGACATTCCTTTGGGCCGATCAATATTCATAAAATTACAAGTACTCAACTAGTTATATTCTAAAATAAATTAATTTTCATAATAGAGGTCACTTTGGTGGCATATTATGTCAATTAATTTATTCCAAAATATATATAATCATACCAATATTCAAATTTAAAATTATACAAATTAAACAAAATTTTGATCAAAGTCAACTTTAGTTAACTCTGATCAAACCAATCAATTGGATCAAAACTTATTGGACCAAAGGTCCATATCCATAATTTGACCCAATTTATTATTCAAGCCCAATTTTTTTTTTTAAGTCCATAAATACTTTATAAAACTATATGTATAGTGGGCCAAACATATGAACTTTGTAGGGATTAAATATCTTATTAGCTTTATTAGGAGTCACTTAAATTAGAGAAACCCTAATATCCTTAACATATAAATATAAGCATATTGTTTCTCAAGCAAGGAAACAATTCAAAAATTCAAGTTAATTGTCCTAACTTTATAATCGAAAGCATATTCATAAATGCATTCAACGATATAAAAAAAAAAACAATTAACTAGGCCAAGTAAACTTGGTCATAAATTAACTAGGCCAAGTAATTTTTTGAAAACACGTGCCAGTTGGTCATAAATTCAAACAAAACCGGACGCCTGGATTCATTGTTAAGCAAAACAATAAATGCTACAATTCATGAAAGCCTTCTGATGACTTGTCCATCATAGTGGTGGAACCCACGAATTCATCCATTCATTATCATATTTGGTAACGTGACCCACAGAACAAAAGTGATTTGTACCTTTGTAAATTGCCAAATTGTACAATTGTAACCTCCAGATTGCTTTTGTACAATTTCCAAAGTCGGCAATTAACGGGAAGCGATATTAACTGGATTCATATCATAGTTCTGACCGTGAATCTTTTTTTTTTTTTTTTTATACTGGATCACGTACAAGCATGGCATCGTGACCGAGACCAGAACCACAGAGTCAAAACTGAATTCTCTTTGTGCGGCAAAAGCAACCAAAATCATATTCATGTATAATCAAACAATGAATCAGCTAGCAACCGAAGATTTGAACACGTAACAATAATGTATTTACTAGCATCAGAGACCGCAGCCAGTAGCCATGAAAACCAAACCAATAGTAATACAATTATGAATTACTAAAACAAAATTATTTCCTAATAATCAATCATATGGGCTCTGATACCACTTGTTAGGATGGTTATCTAAATCTAACCACTGGTGAAAATCATCACCTTTAAACCCAAGATCTGTATGGCGATTATTAAGAAATAAATTAACTGTAAAATAGCGGAAGCGTACCTGAATCCATATTGATAGATTTGACACTTGAATCCCTAGAAATTTTGGGGTGGCCTTCCAGGTCAACAAGTATTCACCGATCCTTTGAGAGAGGCCTTTAGTTTCTCTCTGGTATCTTTTATGACGATGGGATATCAGGGAGGAGCTATTTTGTGGTATTAGGAAATACGACAACTAAAACGATACTTGTGACCTGGGAACCATAACCCTATTTATAGGCAACATTCATGTTACCTTTTGGAGCCCTATTTCAGCCCATCATTGAAATAGGAGCCCATAAGTTTCTATACATTAAAGGTCCCACATCCTATTAGATACATTAAACCCAAATTATATTTGATCACTTTAATTAGGTTTAACCTTAATTGACAGTTTACAATACATAATTATTCACATATAAGTCCAATGTTGGATTAAGGATCCAACAGTTTATGCATTCCTGCCAAATGTAGCTAGTTTGTGCTGTCATCAATTTCATCCTGAAAGCTGAACCCGAAAGTTGGTTGGTGTTTTTATGTTTGTGATGGTGTATATGTCCCATACAAAAGCTCTCATCTGTATGACGTATCAATAGACTTTTGTACCTTTCGAGTTTCTGCCAATTTATTAATCTTCACAACTGCTGCCCAAAGCTGATTTTAAATGTTTTTCACTAGAGGACTAGTGGCCTTCAAATTGCATTTGAAATGTTGACCCTTTCAATTCACACGTTAATAATTTTTTTATCCTGGCAATGTAGTGGTACATTTACATTTATGACAATTAAATTCGTCATTCAATTTGATTGTTATTGGTGTTCTTTAACCTCGCCGAGTTATATGAAGCCAAGAAAATTGAGAAGCTATTAATTGAATGCCAAAAATCCATAAATGCTTTTCCAACATCCCATGATTGTTTTTCTGATCCATGTTGGTTTAACAAATTTTCAAGGAAAAATTAGAAAAAGGAAATGGGAAGAATTGAAATTCATAAGTATGGTTAATTTTTAGAAAATTTGTAAGTCGGGTATGGATCACAATTCATGACTCAAGAAAGGTAATACATTTATTGCCAAATGATTAAATTACTTGTGTAACAATATGCACTTTATTAAATTGTAATGTTTACCTCAATGAATTAAAATGCTCATTTTGGTGAATAAATTTATACATTCGAAGGCACATTTAAATAAAAATATGTGCCCTTAAAAGTGATGGTATGCACTAAGGTATTTTCATAAATAGCTACAAAATTAATTTTTTTCCATTTAAGGACAGTAATCCATACAATATTTATGAATTTCTCAAAATCACACCTTACTTATGAATTTTAATTCTTCCTACTTCCTTTTTCCAAATTTTTCCAATTTTAAAATGTTAAGAACTTTTAATTTAATTATCTTGATCCCTTTCTAACTTCAAGTCATAGGTTTAATCCAGCTAATTAAGGTGGGTTATTTGATGGAAATTGTTGCCACTTTTTTTATCCCTTTCTAACTTCGAGTCATAGGTTGAATCCAGATAAGTAAGGCAGGTTGTTTGATGGAAATCGTTGCCCCTTTTTTTTTGTTTTTTTAAAGATGATCAAATCATTGCCACTTTGGTTCTCCATTTACCCCTTTAAAGCATCTTACCAGTTAAACTGTGCTTCATAGTCCGTTGCCACTTGCTAAATGGAGAGGAATGTATTGCGCTCGTAGCGACCCAAAACCCCTAGTACCTGATCTACAGCACTTACCGTTTTTGCATAATGGCTCTTCTGTTCAATTCGTATGCCATTGCAACGGCCTGGTTTATCTCAACGATGTGAATGACACGTACTTATTCGATCCAGCATTGCGCGAAGTCAGGCTTCTTCCTCCTCCGCCCTGCAACGCGCGTCCAGAAGACTTCATATGTACAGAAGTTTACGAGGGATTAGGTTATGATCCTACCACCAATGATTACAAAGTTGTTATATTGGCTGAGTACGCTTCTTCTTTAGTTGAAGATCATACACTATTTAAAGCTGATATATACAGCCTAAGTACTGATTCTTGGAGAGAGATAGATTCCATGTTTCCAACTCTGGCACGTCCACGATTCTGTGTTTTATTTAATGGACTCATGCATTGGAGCGGATTCCATCGAGCAGAAAGGGAAAGGGCAGTGCTCTTTTCTTTTCATGTGAGCAGTGAAGTAGTCCAAGAGATAGGAGTACCCGATGCTCTGATGGTAGGTGCACTTGTTCCTCCTCGTGTGGATGTCTTAAGAGAATCCCTTGCATTAACTCAGCGTGGTTTTCGGGACCAGGAGAAGACCATATTGATGTATGGATAATGGATGTATATGGTGTTAAAGAATCTTGGGCAAAGATATATTCTATTGGACCAGGGATTGGGGACCCCTTCTCTCTGGTTTTCTGGAAGAATGAGCTCTTTATAGATAGTAGCTTCGGACAACAGTTGATTTTATGTCCCCTCATTACAAGCCAACAACTCCAGAAGTTTGATGTTTATGGCGGGCAAGAAACCTTTCTGGATATTATAGTTTACAAGGAAAGTTTGATTTCAATCAAGAGAACTAGTGATCATCGTTGAACTCTCCACTGTCTTAATTATGTGATTTTAAGGTATTGTGCATGCTCTTTAGGACTTCTATAGGCTTCACAAAGCAGTAGTCTTTTGATCTGTCGTTGTGAATCAAAATTCAATGTTATTATTGCTGGCTACTTTCATATGGAAATATATAATGGTGCAACTGCAGAGCATACCGAGGGTAAATTTCTTCTAATTAAAGTGGTCATTATTTACGTCTTAAAATGCAGTTGCTTAATTGAAGAGGGTAAGATTCAAATAGAGGTGGCAAAATGGGCGGGATTTGCTTGGGTTTGAGATGGAACCGAGTCATATGGGTTTGGGCCCAACCTTACCCATATGTGTTTTGGGACTAACTTGGGCGGGATCATTTTGGGATGGGTTTAGATTGATCCCGCCCAATACCCAAATCCATTTTCTACATATTTTTTTTCCTTTAATTCATTTTTTATTTTTATATAATTTTAATATTTTTGATTTATTAAATTTCTTTTAGTTTTATTAAATAAACATGCAAGTGCTTTATACTCAAGATTCCCACCAAAAATTGGATTAACAAATAAAGGAAAAGATAGATATACAGCCATATTCCAACATATATCAAGATGACCAAGGTCCTTAGGATGTTGAATATTTATCCTTATCATTGTCCAAGGATGACATGTCTAAACTAATTGAAATGCTGGAAATTCTTGTGCATAATGACTAGGAAGACTACTAGATTATATTTGCTGGTATGACTATAAAAATTGTTAAAGATAATTTTTGAATCTAAGATTCCGTTTGGATTGACTTTTTTTTCAAAAAATAAGTTTTTCAAATACAATGTTACAGTAATATACAATAACTCAAGAAACATCCCATCCATATTAATATATCAAATATTTCAAAAAAAATTTATAGTAAAATTTTTTCATATACACTGCTACAATAAAATATTTCAAAAACACCTACCAAAAACAGCTAATCCAAACGGAGCCCTTGCCATTTGAGCCCAATGGGTACCCAAGTATTTCCCATCATTTCCCATTCATTAATGGGTATAGTTGGGATGTGTCCCAACTTAAATCCAATACCAAATTATAATACCCATCCCGCCCAAAGTTCCTTTGAGCATGGGTAGCCTATTGGGACTTGGGACAAATTGCCAGCTCTAGATTCAAATAACGAGGAAGGCACCTTTTCCTGTGAATCTCTCGGTCACGTTTACTTGAAAACGTGTATGCGGAAAGTATCTATATATCTTACATGTAAGATCAATTGGTTGCAAGGGATTTCCTCTTGATATAGTTCGAGTGACAAAATTTATGTGGTCAAAGCCCAAATTAGATTGGTCAGGGTTCAATTCGCAGGCCAAAAAATTGTCATGGTTACTAGAGAAATTTTAAAAAAAAAAAGGAAAAAAGGACATCTATTTACAATGAAATACTCTGTTTCTCTGTTTCTATAAAATTCGATCATGTCTTTAATGGAAATTTGGATTAGAAAGTTGAACAAGTTTGACAAGAATACCAATATCATACTGCGGCATAAGTCTCCTGATTTTTAATTCCGCATATACCTAATTTAATGATCACATGTATTCCATGTCAAACCAATAATAGTATATGCAGAATAAAAAAAAAGTATATGCAGAATCAGATGGCCATATGAACAAGATTTACCATTTCTGATACGACGTTAATTATGTATCAAAAACAAAGTTCTACAGTTGAAATAGCTACCACTAAGAAGGAACTAGTAGCTTATGAGACTCGTTCATAACGCCGCAGCTCCAGAGCGTACACCCGCATTGGTGCTGTAATTTATGTCACCAAAAACTTAATTCCAGTGCATTGACAGATTGGCGAAACTGAGTGTTCAGTAAGATACAATTTTTGTATGCTATGAAAGTGTCTCTCCTGATTAAAAAATCTAGTAGATATAGATATTAAAAGAATTTGCTTCTCTCGTTTTGTACCTAGAACTTAAGTTATTTCAATATATAGTCCCTTTTTTTAGAAAAAAAAAAAAAAAGAAGTAAGTCCAGTCATATCATATAACGAAAACTAGTGAACTTAACCATCTAGCTGAGATCTCAACTCTCTGGGAATGAATGGCTGACATGAGCAGGCATAAATGCGATAGGCTTTATATCCATATGCAGGGGCGGATTTAAGGTGGGGGCACCGGGGCACGGGCCCCCACTTAAATTTCTATGATACTTATATAATTTTGACATACTTTTAAGTGTGCCTCCAGAGTTTTTTTAGAAAATATGTGAAAGAATGGGTCACAAAATTTAGTTTAGTTACTTATATTAAGAAAAATATACTTTGTGAAGTTCAAAATGAGAAAGTTATAAATCATTATCAAAATATGAAAACTCGTCGTGAGCAATTGTAAATAGTTTAATTTGTTTTTGAAATAAAATTATTATTACATTAATAATTTTGAGTTTGTCCTTTTATACTTTTCATGGAATATACGTATCATTTGTACTTGTTGATGAATTTATTTATTTTTTTTGCTTAAAAAACTAAAAAAAGAGTAGATAAAAAATTTTAGTGTTATTTTTGCCCCCACTAAGATTTCTTTCAAGCTCCGCCACTGTCCATATGTCCAACTGGTGGGTTTCAGTCGGGAAGGAGGATGCTCAATGTGTTCCGATGGGCGCCTCAAATTCAGGCCTCAGGTTGGACAACGAGAAGTTTATGTATTGGCTTGTTTTTCATCCTAGATCCTTTTCTCTACCAGGTAACGCTATCTACAAGTTGTCTCAATAACACTAATCTTAGAATAGCAATGCACCAATCTCACCATTCGCATCAGAAAAGAACTTTGTGGTGCATCGTGGATGTCGGGGAAGGAATGAAGAAAGCTTTCCGGTCTTAATTCCTGTACGAGCTTTCCATTTGGGGCCTTTTATGAACTGACGCTAACATCCATGTCAACAAGCTTTTATACCAGAAAATAAAGATAAAGAGTTATAGAGAGAAATTTTGCAAAATAAGCAGAATCCTGTTTTAATTTAAATGTTGTTTGTTGATTAATTGGTTGCAAAATATCTTTAGAAGTTGTACCCGCATTTTATGTGAGCCTTTCTTAAAGTTTGGCAGGTTCCGTTTTTACGTGGTACTGGTTGATTAATATTTCAGGGTGATCGAGTTTTCCTACTGTTCTTTAGTCGGTTAAGCAACTTGTTTCCTTGATATCGTCCTGAGTAAGTTGGTTTAGTAGTTTTATTTTAGCGGCAAAAATTTGGGTAGACCTAATTTTGTAGATCTAGTTATTCAAATTTTGCCACATTTTCAATACTTGATTTGGCTACGTGATGTGTTAAATTTTGAATCATTAGATCTACATTAACTGGATTGACCAAAGTATTTGCCTTATATATGTACTGCTATTGCAGTCTTTACGATTTGAAGAGTAGAGTGAGAAAATAGAGTAAGCCTCCAAAATTGTGAGAATTGTAAGTTTATTGTTCTTGAATTTTGAATCATGAGTACTTGTTTGTGAGTTTTTTTTTCTACTTTCCACATATTTATATGTGTTTAAAAACATCCGCTGTTTTTTTTTTTTGGCGCCAAGTAGACCTATTGATTGAAGGCCATAACTCCATGGATGCTTTTCCCTCTTCTAATGATTGTTTTGTGCTCCATGGTGGTTTAACTAATTTTGGAATTTTAAGGACTTCTAATTAAATTATTTGATCGAATAAGTTACGCTTATCTCCCAATGACTATTTAATTATTCCACCATCTGATTCATAGGTTTGGAACTTTGGATTAGGTAATGAAATCGGGTTGATTGATGGAAATTATTGTCTCTTTTCAATAACCCATAAATGTATTCCGGTTTAAGGACAGGAGCATAAATATATTTCGCTGAAGAGGGCCGGAACCGTTTAATTCTTCGGCCCTCACTTCCCTCAACCACGTCAAAGTTTTCCTAGCCCCACAATGCTACTTAACTACCTTGGACTTGAGTTTTCTACCAAAGCCTCGTAACTGTCCAGCTCCCGGCGTCCACAACTCTTGGGCGCTTTTCTCCGACTTCTGTACTAGTAGTTTTTTTTTTTTTCTTTGTGTTCTTCTTAGCCGGTTCTACATCTTGAATTCTGCGCTCTGTCGTTCCTCTAAATCACGATGGATTTACCTGAACACTTGTTGATAGAAATTCTACTGCGGTTGACAGTGAAATCATTGATCCTATTGAAGTGCGTCTGCAAATCGTGGTGTGCTTTGATCGAAAGCCCCAAGTTCATAGCTATTCATCTTAGCCGCGCCAAAAATACCAAACGTCTTCTACTCAAGAATGTGCCTTGTGACATAGATGAAACGCCCCCTACTTTCCTGTCTATCCATTCTAGTCTGGAATCTATCCGCAATTTCCCCCAGCCTGATCTACGACACTTGCCATTTTTAGATCATGGCTATTTTGCCGACTTCGTATGCCATTGCAACGGTCTGCTTTACGTCAACGATGTGAATGAAAAGTACTTATTTAACCCAGCAACGCGGCAAGTCAAGCTTCTTCCTCCTCCGCCCTGCAACTCACGCCGAGAAGGCTTTCTATGTTCTGAAGTTTATGATGGATTAGGTTACGATCCTAATACCAACGACTATAAAGTTGTTATCTTGGCCGAGTACGCTTCTATTATGATTAAAAATCATATACTATTTAAAGCTGATCTATATAGCCTGAGTACTGATTCCTGGAGAGAGGTTGATGCCAAGTTTCCAACTTTGGCGCATCCCCGCTTCTGCATGTTATTTGATGGACGAATGCACTGGAGCGGATTCCATCGGGCAGCAAGGGAAAGGGCAGTGCTCTTTTCTTTCAACATGAGCAGTGAAGTAGTGGAAGAGATAGGAATACCTGATGCTTTGTTGGTGAATGAACTTGTTCCTCCTCGTCTTGATGTCCTCAGAGAATCCCTCACATTAATCTCAACTTGGTTTTCGGGACCCGGGGAAGATCGCATTGATATATGGATGATGAATGAATATGGTGTTAAGGAGTCTTGGACAAAAATATTTTCAGTTGGACCTGGTTTGGGGAACCCTTTCATTAAGGTTGTTTGGAATGATGAGCTCCTCATAGATAGCAATTTCGGACAACAATTGATTTTATGTCCCCTTACTGCAGGCCATCAAGTACAGAAGTTTGATGTTTTTGGCGGGCAAGAAACGTTTCTGAAAATTGTGATTTACAAGGAAAGTTTGGTTTCAGTCAAGAAAACAAGTGATCATCCTGTATGCAGTTGATCAAGCTCTCCATTACTTTATGTGCTTTTAAGGAATTGTTCATGCCCTTCAGGATTTCCATAGGCTTCACTCTTTTTGTTTCCGATTGTTGTAAACCTCAAATTCAATGTCAAACTGCTAGCTACTTTCTTTTGGCAAATACAATAAACGTGCAAACTGCAGAGTGTGCCAATCCTTAATGTCTTTTAAAGTGGTCACCATTTACATCTTAAAATAAGGTTAGTCAATTCAAGAAGCTGAGTTTCAAATAACGAGGAAAGCATCTTCTCCTGCGAAAATATGTAAAAGTTTGACTACATTTATCTATTTTGAGAACTTGTATATGCAGAAGTTTCTCTGTATAACTTGCATGAAGATCAATTGGTTGTAAGGTACATTCTTGATACCATTTAAGTGTGAAAAATAATGTATCTAAAACACAAATTCAAATGGCCGCGGCTCAAATTCACACTCTAACAAAATTTGTCATGTGGTTACTAGACAAAAAAACAAGAGAGCGAAACAAAGAAAATCTATTTGCAATGGAATACTCTGTTTGGCTGTTTCTGTAAAAAGCAATCATTGTCTTTATTATTGCAATAGAAAGTTGAACAACCAATATGTATCTTCACGGCAGCATACGTCTCCTGATTCCTAATTCCTCATCTACCTGACTGAATCATCATATACTTTCCATGAACTACCAATATGCCCATTTATTTTTGTTGGCTCGTTTTCATCCTTAACCTCCTTTTTTTTTTTAACCGAGTAATGCTCTTCTCGAACACTAATGTTAGAATACCTAGGCACCAATCTCACCATTCGCATCGGAAACGAACTTTTGGGGTGCATCGTGGATGTCGGGAAAGGAATGGAGAAAGATTTCCAGTATTAATTCCTGGACAAGCTCTCCATATGAGGCCTTTGTACATGTAAGAGGCCAACTTCTAACAGAGATAGATTTGCAAAATGTTCTCTGACAACAAGCTTCTCTACCAGAAAATAAATGTAGCGTTATGGAGATAAATTTGCATACAGCTATTCAGAAAAGCAGAATCCTAAATTAACTTCCACAAGGAAAAGATGGAGATCCCATCATCACCTTGCAAACCCACGGTTGCACCCTGTCCTAGTTGTTCTATTTGCAATAGATGACTGAATATTAATCCAAATTTTCCCGTCTTCAAGTGTTTGACAGCACGTAGCAATTGTGCAAATTATTGGTCACTTCTTCGGGGATGAATCAGGTAGTTTCTACAAGGAAAGAAATAGGCAGTGAATTTAGGATTTGGTTTAGGAATACACTAATCGTATAGTTCTAATGTTGCAGATTTCAAGCAAGTGATATTTGCACTCTAAGAATTGCTCCTGACACTTCACTCTAATATTTTATTATGTGAGTACAAAAAGGTTATACGGGAGAGCAAATATCATTTGCGGACTTCACTTGTTCCCTTTTTTTTAATTAAAAAAAAATGACAAAGAATTGATGATACTCCTCAAAAATTTACTCCAACTTTATTACAATGACTTCATTTCCACAAATTAATGATAATAAACGATTCACTCTGCCATTTTCAAGTTTGCACTTTTTCCATTTCAGAAGTCCTAAAATATAGGCATTAAATGAGTGCTTTTTTTTTTTAATAACCATTATATAAGATATAATTTTATTTTTTCAGTTAAGAAGATATAATTTCTTCCATCTGGGGCCTTCAGATGTAATTGTGTGTGAGTTAAATTTGGATTTGTCAAAGCTCAGCTAATAAAGCCCAATTAACTGTCGTAGATGTGATATTCATTAACGAAAATCGGAAAATTTTCATGTAAAAGATTGTCGAGCTTTTAGTCATTCTGATTAAATTAAAGTTCTATCATCATCCTTATATGTCTAGATTTTGTGGTCCTGTACAGCTTTGGTGAATTCCTAGTAGCATTTCTGGATTATCGATGGAGTTCTAACTGATCTTACTCTGCCGTCCCCTCAACATTAGTTTGAGCTAGAGGTTATGTAATGATAGTTACGCAGGAGTGAGAGGTTTTTCAAATAAGACGTGGATAAATGGTAAAATGTTGAAATGGTATCCTTAAAAAGATAAATATTAACACTTTTTTATTAATACCAAACCTTGCTTATGCTTTATTATATAGTAACATATTCTTGATTTCGTATCTCATTTCTCCTTATCTCCCTTTTTGGCAACTTTAATTTTTGGCCACGAATTATCCATCACAATTGTCTCTCATCTCTCTATCATTACGTTGCTCCATTTCCATTATTCCATAAATTTAATGACTCAACTCCACGTCTTCACCAGCTATCCACCACTAAAATCTTAGACTCAAGAAACCAAACTGAGGATATGGACAGCATCCCTGGTTCGTTCTTAAATGAGTCAGCGCACAAGCTCGATAAATTTCTTGTAAGAACTTGATCATCGTTTTGAATTAATACAGTGGGTTGGTATTCTGCCAAACTAAGTTAAAATAATGTCACTGGCGTTAGTGTAATCAGATTAGGACGCCATGATTGGACAAATTTCTAGGCTAGATCCAGTCACGTGCATGGTTTGTAACTCAGTCTAGTAAGTTTTCAATTTTGTTCATGGGGTGACAAGTCGACCGCAGAGACGGCTTTGTTTTGGAGAAAACTGGAAATTTTGGCAACAAAAAATTAGTTGGAGGACTTAATTGGTCAAAACTAAAGATGGGCGACCAATTTTGCTTTAATAAAAACAGTTAAAGGACTATTTCGGCCATTTACTCATGAGTTTGCCTATTGATTTGTGATATTACTACGTACAATGTTGATTACGCAAATGACTCTATTTAGGGCCTCGGGGTACTTTGAAAACAAACTTTTCTCTGCCGGTTTACAACTACTGCTGGATTTTCAACGCACACGATTCAGCTGCGAGTGCTATGGTGCTGCGAAAAAAAGTAAATGCACTACGTTTAACATGTCTTCAAAGTGGAGGTTTGATGGGACTGAGGTCACATTGCAAAATAATAATATTAAGTTCTCCTTTGAATGGCTAGTTTTTGTAATTTTTTTATAAAAATGTATTATAGTGATTTGATGTATGTGTGTATGAAAAATGTAAGAATTTTTTTGATATAAAACTGCAATTCAAACACCACCTGTGGTCTTGTTTGGATTGCAGTTTTTCGTAAAAAAATTTTTAAATTTTTCGTAAACATATTTTTTAATCACTTTTTTTTTACCTCACGTATGTTAAATTGTTACGATACATTATTCTACAGAAACTGCTAGGAATAGCACTATGACGTAACTGTCTTTTTAATCCAACTTGAAGACACTTTTTAGCTTAACTTAAGCACGTCAAAACCTACCACTATAAATGTGTTTTAGTGCATTTAAGGTGGATTGAAAAGTTGCCTTTCGTTTTTGCCTCTCAGTTAACCAGTTTACGGTGGAAACCATTGGTCTTTGGTGGAGAAAATTATAGTTAGAGGATCTAATTGGCTAAGACTAAAGATAATGGAACGAACAATCAGCTTTCATAAAATAGTTGTGGGACTATTTTGGTCGTTTTCAATTCGGAATCAGGAGGTCCAATCATTGTCAATCCTAATTATTTGAGCTAATATAAACATATAGTTTTGAAACAAAATTACAGGTCTGCTAGATATAGATTTTTGGAAATGACCGAGGGTCTAGAATCTAGAATTGATAGAAAGCTTCTTCTTCTTCTTTTTTTTTTTTTTTTTTTTTGGATGTGGTGGAGACCGCAACGGATCTTCTGCCCACATCCTGTGCCACTCTCTGTCCCACTTTTTATTATATTGCTATTTCTCCTTCATAAATATTATGTTTTAGTTCTTTTTTGTTTTCTTAAGATTCAATAACTATTAATTGGGTAATAAACAAAATTTAACAAAATCAAAAAATCAAAATGCATAAAAAATGTTAAAATTTTTTTTTGTGTATATCATAAGCACATTTTTCAATTCGTCTTTTTATACTTTTAATTATTTTTTTACCTCACATACATCACATCACAAAAAATGTTACAATAATTATTCTAAATAATTATTTAGAATAATACTCTATCCAAACAAAGCCTTATTATCATTTTATTAACTCATTACTCCCTCCGTCCCACTTTGATAGTCCTGTATTCCTTTTTCATCTGTCCCAAATTATAATCCACTTTTCAATCGAAAAATGTAGTTGTATTTTAATTTTTCTAAAATACCCTTATTTAATGTAAGTAGTTGTTACTATAAACCTATCTCATTTAATGAGAGTTGATTCTTTTTAATAGTTATTGAATCTTAAGAAAACAAAAAAGAACTAAAACATGATATTTATGAAGGAGAAATAGCAATATAATAAAAAGTGGGACAGAGAGTGGCACAGGATATAGGACAGAAGATCCGTTGCGGATGGAGACCATAGACTTGAAAGAACAGAGACGTGTGGAGGGGGTGTTCTTCCATGAGCAGCTATATAAACGAGCAAACCACGCACTCCCCATTTATATATCTGCATGCACTGGTAGTACGGAAACAAGTATCTACATTGTTAACATTACTGTAATTACAAATTAAGTGATAAATCACCACGGGATGGGGTTTTTAAAGCACGCAAATCCATATTTGGCGATGACATTTGTGCAGGTTGGCTTTGCAGGTTCGGCTATAATTGCCAAGTCTGCTCTAAACCAAGGTATGAGCCATTACGCACTTTCTATATACAGAAATCTCTTTGCGGCAGTTGCATTTGCTCCTTTTGCCGTTGTGTTAGAGAGGTATTAGCTAGTTCCTTAACTTCTTAATTATTCTTCTCTCTTCTGACTGATCTTTTTTAACCTCTCCATGATATTATACCGATAATGGATGTCAAGACCTGATCAGCTCTATCATCTACTCCACAGGAAAGTCAGGCCAAGGATGACCTTTTCCGTTCTCTGGAAGATATTACTGCTGGGATTATTGGAGTAAGCAAGCATCTTGACTTGACGTTGCTGTTACTAGTAAATCCTACTCATCGTTTTTTGTTACCATAAATGAGTTGTTTAATACTTCAAATTTGTCTCTGTCTCTCCACAGGCCGGTCATAGACCAGAACTTGTACTACGCAGCCATGAAATATACAACAGCAACATTTACCGCTGCTATGACCAACATGGTTCCTGCCCTAACGTTTTTGTTGGCGTGGATTTTAAGGTATAATACTCCACCAATATTAGTAGATTTGAGTACTCTATAGCAATACCTATAATAAATATTTCATACTTATAATAAATATTTCATACTGTTAACATGCAAGAGTCTAGTAACTGCATCTAACGCAACATGAAATTGCATGTAGCTAGCTAGCCAAACAGAAATTTAATTGTTATTTCTTCTTGTAAACTAGGCTTGAACAGGTGAATCTCAGAAGAATCGACGGCCTGGTCAAAATTGCAGGGACTGCTGTCACGGTCGGCGGCGCGATGATTATGACCCTCGTTAAAGGACCCACCATTGGTTTGCCGTGGACCAAAGCCGACACCGGTGTTCACTCTTCAACTGTAGCAAATCCGCAGGATCCCATCAAAGGAGCTCTTATGCTCGCTGCAGGTTGCTTCTGTTGGGCCAATTTTTACATCCTTCAGGTAAATGTTAATTAAGCAATGGATTATATTACAAAAGACAAACACTTGCTCCATTGCCGAAAAGTTAATCCTATTTATTTAGGTTTAAAACAGGACTTGATATTGGATGAAGATTAACCAATGATTTTTCAATGTTATAACAAAAACTCTATAACAATTCCCAAAATCTTGCTAGGGGTTTGCCTCCTACGAACCTTTATGTTTGAATCAGCTGAACTTAGCAGCTAGCTCTAACTGATGATTGGGGACAGGCCATCACATTGAAGTCATACCCAGCTGGACTCTCCCTCACGAGTATGATATGCATGGCAGGAGCACTTCAAGCCATTGCCGTAACCTTAGTTGCGGAAAGGGGCAATTCTAGTATCTGGTCGATACACTTTGACACCATCCTTTTGTGTTATGTTTACTGCGTAAGATAATCTATTCCAGATTAATCCAATATGTGCTAATTAACCAGAGTATGAAGCTAATGACAATTACATTCTTCTTCTCATTTCAGGGACTAATCAGTTCCGGAGTTACTTATTATGTTACAGGATTAATACTGAGGGCAAAAGGGCCTGTTTTTGTCGCTGCCTTTAATCCTCTAAGCATGGTTATAGTGGCTATTATGAGTAGCTTTATCTTAGCTGAGCAGTTGAATTTCGGAAGGTACGTAACGTCGCTCTCCCAAAAATAAGCTTGATTTTCGTCAATATGGTTCGAACCATATAACATGTTTTCGTGATATATTTTCAACAAAATCCAGTGAACGATTTTGGTGTGGACCGCTACCAATAAAATTTTGTATAGTAATTTTTAATGGAACCTAATACATATTTATTTATGCTTCTTATAGGGTTTTTGGAGCCGTCATTATCATGCTTGGGCTGTACCTAGTGATATGGGGCAAGAGTAAGGACAAATGTCTTTTATCCAAATCCAACAATATTGATCAGATAGCGCCAATTGATCAACAATTACCTGACAAAAACCTGTCAACGAAATCTTCAATTGATGAGAAAAGTGAAGCAAATATTGCTGGAGATAATGCTGCCTAATTTGCAGAGCAATTTCAAGTTCGAGGGCAATATATAGATGCTGTGTCTGAAAGTGAGAATAATTGAGAAAAAAAAATAACCTGGTCTTCATATGTTTTTATTTGTTAAATTTATTGATCAAAGAAGTTTGTGCTGCGCTTTTTTTCACCATTTAGATCACAGTTAATGGCAATTAATCAAGCATGGAGTCAAATTACCCTGGGAAGTAATTTCGCGGCTAGAGCATAGAAATGAACTAGTATATGACATTTATAAAACATAACAACGATCAATTGCTTTTCTTTAGTCGTAAAAGTCTTCACAGATAAAGCAACGTTAGAATGATGTAGAAACATTGAAAGGAATGGAAAACTGCCCTGAAGCAGTGGTAAAACATCTCTTCTCCGTCACAGCATCGAGCCATCGACCGTTCCAAATATTTCATTTACTCATTTGCCTCCCTTCGTTTTTCTTGTTGCTTTTGTTGCATGACTTTTCTGAAGGCTTTCGCCATAAGACTTTGTGGCTGGTATTTGGTTCCAAGGGAACCGTGTGATCAGCATTCTTCGGTCTTGCTCTTGGCCCATATAACTGGCCAACTGGGCATAGCACCTAAAAATTGATGATAGTAGCTCCAAAAAAAAGCCCTACCAAAAGCAAAGTTAAGGAAAGTTTCATTTCTGGGCTCTAGCAACTGGTTAATTGAGAAGCACCTACCATTCGGATGAAGGCGAGTTTCGATGAGCTCAAAACTCTCCCAAAATGTCAAAACTTGTTTCTGACAAACCTCTCGTCCCCCACCTCCCTTCTGAAAACCTCCAAAGCATGTATTCACAAATACGCCAACAACCATTTGATTTGTTGGTCACTATCAAAATTTTAAAGTTTTAGTTGTGGATGAAAGGTCAAAAGTTCAAATCTTACCTCACATTAATCACTATTTGTGACTTCCTCCCATAGGTTAGGTTCCATCCCACTGATTCACAGATACACTTAAAAAGTTTAAGAAACAACTGCTCAACTTTTATGCGTGCGTGCAGTACTAATAATAAAAGCCCAACTCTAATTCCAATCCGAAGCCGAATGCAAGTTGTATAACAGCAAGCCCATTATGATAAACTTCTAGTCTTTGAGCCTTGACCTACATGCAGGGAGATCCACTATGAGGCCCAATTCACGGGCATTAGCGTTTGGGCAAGTTGAACAATATTTTCGACTACGTTTGTATTTTACTTGAATCTGCTTTGATCTGATTCGCTTTACAGAATTCAATGAATACACATTGGGCATTCAATTTCAAAAACAGAAAGAGGAAGCATTCAAAAAATATAAAGTAAGTAATTAAATAAAAAAGGAAGTCTAGAGCTAATCTATTTAGTGCATTGGAGGTATAATCAAGACACCACTTGGAAATGTTTTTTTTTTGGTATTTTAATTTTTAACCCTCATTGTTTTCAACCTTCAACATTATCTGTTAAGTGTTCCAAAAAAATGGATTTTCTGGACATCAAGGTTACTCACACTTCACTTCCATTTAGCGCTGCCTTGGCTCAAAACACTTGGGATTTCTACGACAGTACAAGCTTTGATGTGGCTTATGCTGTGAGAAGGAAAATGATCAACATATCTTTAACCTTTTAATAACATCGTCCATCACATGAAAACCATGTTGAAAAACAATTAATTTTGCCCTCAGTCATGATGATTTAGGTCACTCAAAAGTCGAGAATCTGATCTATTGGTCAAGATTTCAATTAGTTCGTCGTGTTTGGTTTGGACAGAGTTTTAGGTTCTCAATTTCTCACGGTCCCGATTCTCCTTTCCTCTTTCATTCTTCACCTACATTATAGGGAAAGAACAGAGACTCCAATTATCTATATCTCCATGCTCTGATCTCTCAGCATTTTCTGTAACCGAATTATACTCATGGCATATATATAGCATTACATCCCACAAAATTTCGTAGGCTTAGCTGCTTTAGATTCATGGTTTTCAATATTTCTGTTTGTTTTTTTCTTTATTGCTTCAACAGAATATCGTAATGGTTTGGGTATTGTTGAACCTTACATTTCGCCTGTTTCTTTCTGTGATAGCCTATTTAACTCTTTTTTTTTTTTGAAATATAATAAGTGTGTTTGGATAGTAGATTATTTGGGATAAGTTTTTGAAAAAATATACTTTTTTGATGTAATATGTGTGAGATAAAAATGTAGTTAGAAAATCTATTAATGATGCAAGCAACTAAATTTTTGCAAATAAGTAACTATCCAAACAATAAGACCCTGAAAAGTTAAATCATTTTTAATGGGTGTCTGGAATCTCAAATTTTTGAAATGATGATTTGACAACTAAAAATGATGCTAATATTTGGCATTTTAACAAGATGCTGATCTTCCTTTGTTTCTTGTTTACTAGGCCCTAAATAATCCCTGCAAAGCTCATGCAAAAATCCATGTATCATTATTTCATTCCACAACCAGCCATATGTTTATATATTTTTTTTAAAATCATTGTATTGATAACATATTCTCAAAAAATGTTGCCAAACAGAAAATAAACAAATCAACGGAATTATTACCAGCTCCAAATCTTTTAGGGCCTTGTTAAGCTCAAATTGACAAAATATAACACTTGAAATGCTTCTTTGGCCATTTTTGTTTTTTCTTATTTATGTAAGTATATGCTCTTTAATCACAGTTCGTTCAGAAAAATATGGCACCACTAAATTTCCTCAGGTACTAAGATAAATCAATTTTTTTTAGAACCACAAGATACTGAAATTAAGAAGACGTATATGTTGAGTATTACAATATGTATGATCTGGTATAAACAAATAAATCAATCCCAATATATCTGATTCTACAAGTACAACATACAGAGATTTCTTTCACAAAAAAGGAGATTAAAAAAAATCAAAAAGCTCCTGAACATCTACATGGGGATTAATCCAATACTATTTGCAGCGGTGAATTCATTAACAACCTTGCAAAAAGCAATCAACAGGCGGAGCCACAACCTTGCCAAGCCGAAACTCCAAATCATTTTCTAACGGCGTCAAGTTCAAGTCCAAACAGCAAACCCGTCCGCTACTAGTATTTGACTTCTGCACAACCGGTTCATGCTGGCCGGATGAAAGTGATGATACAGGAGACTGATGCTGTTGGCCAGATGAAAGTGATGACACAGGAGATTGATGGTATCCGATTTCTTCATTCATTGCAGCTCTGTGCCTCCTCATGTGCCCGCCTAGCGCCTGACCTACCGCGAATTCCTGCCCGCAGATTGAGCACTCGTGCGTTTTAGGCTTAGGCGGAGACGTCTGCACCTGGGATTGCAAGCTTAGATCTGCTCCGAGCTTTGGCTTTTTATGACTCGCCCTATGGCCTCCCAGCGCTTGAAACGATGGAAACTGCCTGTTACAAGTCTTGCACTCGAAAACCCGACTAGGGTTGTGGCTATTGTCGCTGCTGTTGTTATGATGGAAGATGTTTAATGCTTCAAACTCTCCTGCTCGAGACAACAGCATCAAGCAATTCGCCATGGTGGTTATGCTGTCGAACTGATCCGGTTCCCTGGCTCTTTTGGTTCCTACATTCATCATATTCATTCCCATGGAAATATTGATTGCAGAAAGTAGAAGAAGGCTTTGGTTCTTAGCTTTGAAGCTTCGATGGGAGTGTGAAAGCGGAAAAGGATGGAAGCTTTGTCTGAAGGAAGAAAGCTTGTAAACTTGAAAGTGAAACCAGCTGGAGAGGAGTAGTAAGCAATGAGAATATGACTCAAAGGTGATATATATTTATAGGTTAAATTTTGATTGGCACTTTTGACTTTTTGAGTTGACCTTTATAGAATGACGAAACTGACCACGTTTCTTGTGGGATAAGGGAGCTAGCTAATTTGGTAGTTTTGGTAAAGTGTTCGTATAGAAAAATAAACACCATTTATCTTAAAGTATACTACCATAGTACTGCTAGTAGCAGACTAGTAGTAGTAGAAGGCTAGAAGCAGTTGTATACTTAAATGAATTTGGATGAGGTGTGAATTTGTGTGAGCCGTCAAGGACCAACGTAAGCCGTGACCTTGTGGGCTTTAGCCACTTGGAGTCGTGTTTGGCGAGCCTGAGCAAGTCCTACTCAGAATATTCAGTCTTCCAGAAGATTTTCTCACCTGGTTCCTCCAGTTTACTGCCACGCTTCCTACTAGTATGCAAGTATCCGTCAATATGTTCCCTTGAAAAGAAAAGGTTGGAATCGAACTATTTTTGAAATATACCCTACATCAATTTCACAATCCAAAAAGATGATAGCAACAGCTATATAGAACAGATCAAAGCATATATGTATATTTGTACCGATGCTTAGTAGCGAAATTAAGAGGGTTTTACTTTTATCATGCTCAAATGCATGAGCATGACTTAAGGTACTAGATAAATGAGAAAAAGATTAGCTGAAATGAGATTGAACACATTTTTCTAGGCAAACCATTTGTCAAAATTTCAAAGTAGAGCGTATGTTTCTTTTTTTTTCTTTTTTTTTTGTAACGATTATGCAATACCGTATACGGTACCGCTACATAAGGATATGTATTGGTCACGGAAAATTTATTTTAATTGCTTAATTCCAAGAATGCAGCTCGTGTCTATCTCGCATTCAATATAATTAAGGGAGAATGGTTATTTTGGTCCCTCATCTTTGGGGCCTTAGCTAAATTAATCCTTTACCTATCACTGCGATCATTTTAGTCCCTCATCTTTACCTAAAAAAAAAAAGAAAAAATCAATTTAGGACCTTTAACAGAAAAATGAAAATTTTTAATGGAGTTAGTCATGTGTAATGCGTGCGGACCTTTAAAAATGATCGTTTTGGTCTATTATCTTTATAGTTGTGTCCAATTTTGTCTTGTTAGCAATTTAAACCCTCATTTTTCACAAAACAAAAGCCAATATAGGATTTTTATGAGAAATTAGAAAACCCAAATAGAGCTAGTTTGGTATATTATAAGTCTACTTTTAAAATAAAAAAAAAGCAAAATTTTTTTTTTAAAAAAAAAAAACAGTTACATACGTGTATGATGGGCGTGCAATGATATAAAAAGGACAAAATTGAACATGATTCTAATGGTAATAGAGCAAAATGGTCAATTTAATAGTGCACGTACTGTGCATGGGACTAACTCCGTTACAAATTTTCAATTTTTCATTAAAACGCCTAGATTGACATTCTACGGTAAAGGTATAGATTTAAAATGGTTGCAGGACTAAAGATAACGAATCAAAATGGCCATTTTTCCAGATAATTAATACAATGTAATTCCAAAGGTGGGAAGATTTAGCAGAACAACGGAGAATTAAAATTAAGGTCAAATGCTCGGAGCAAGTGACCACTTTAATTAGGCCATGGAGTTAATTAAGTCTAATTTAAACGCAATTTGTCTATTTTGGACCTGTTATTTGATCTAGCAGGAAGGAGTAGTATATATATAAAACTAATAAGCGCAGCTTCTTCGGTCTTAAACTTGGAATCTTCGACTTGAACTGAAAAGTTCTACTCACGTACTTTCACATGTACGACCCAATTAAATTTGCTCCAAAAAGTGGAGTTGTTCTCAGTAGTACTTATTACTACGATAGTATGAACATATGCTCTATTTTTCTAAAATCGTGTTTTAATACCTGTAAGTGTTGAATCAGATGGAGAATATAAAGGAATAGCTAGCTGGAGTGGTGAGGTAGTTTAACAAGACCAGTTTGCACAACCACCCGGCGGCTAGTCAACTAACGCGCCTCACGAAACTTCGCGCCCATTTCTCTCCTCCTACTCTTATTTTGTTTCTTTTTCATTTTTTTAATGACAGAGGATTTATTCCTTCATTTGTTTAAGAGTTTTATTTTCTATTTTGGCTCTTTTTTTTTATGCCATATGGGTGCAGCCGGGAGAATGGACGTGGAATTTGCTATCTGCAGTTTGATGCAACTTGGTACGATGTATTTGTGCACAACCAGGAGTTTAATAGTACGTATTGTGGTCAGAAAAAGGTGTTAGAAGGAGGAACCTGATTTGATTAGTATGTAAAGCTTTGTGTAGAATATATATAAATATATATATATATATTTATATATATTTTTTGGTGATTCGCATATTACTCTTGAAGATAAGGACAAATGCATAATAAACCCCCATTGAAATAACACTCTTTTGCGCACGACCTCCCTTCTAAATTGTTCTCAAAACGACATCGATGCATGCGTATAAAACACTTGTTGCAAGAATTCTTGCTTAAGTTTTAGTTAATTATTAAGCTGATGATATAGATTGTCATGCTATCATATCATCTGTGGTGCGTAAGAATATGAGATGCAACCTCACGCTATACGTAGAATACAATACTGATGTGGCCATTAAGGAAAATACGTTCTTCTTCTTCTTTTTTTTTTTTTAAGTAAGCGGTAAGTTTTCAATTCAGAATCTTCTACTTACGATTTCTCTCACAACCATGGTGCGCCATTGCGGGTTGCAATTGCATTTTGATTGCGTCGCGGTCTTGATTGTTTTACATTCATCGCGACATATCGGTCGAATATCGGATGATACGCACATTATAATACATAAAATTTTTTAAAAATATATGAAAAATTTACTAAAATTAGAAAATACCAAAAAAAGACATAATCTGAAAAAATATATCGGCCGGTCGAATCGGCTAATATTGGTTGAGTCAGAGGGAGTCACTGCGAATACGATAATATTCGCAATTCGGAGATCAGTATCATACCGATCCTCCCATTCCGTTACGACTCAGCCGATTCATATCGGAATCGGCTTCATATCGAACTGGCTGATATTGCTAACGATGCTCACCACCTTGCGACGGTCAACAGCTAATTAGTATGAATGTTTTGGGCATTTTGCGTATTGTACTCGAGATTTTGTTGATATTTCGAGCACATTATGCATAGAAAAATAGTAAATGTTTTTCTTATTCTTAATCAACGCCATCGATGCTTGTGATATTATATCTGTTTTCTACAGATTTTACTCCGAGTCCTAGTCAAACGTATGAGTTAGCATTGATTTTCTTGCAAAATGTAAACTGCCATTCTTAGTTGGTAGTTGGTACTGGACAGATTTCTTTTTCGACGTCAGGGTTCTAGAAGGAATAGAAGATTTCCATTCCAATCTGCAATTCGTGCGTTTTTGCAGAATTCCATAAGAGTCTCTATCATGTATCTAGAGGCTGCTGTTGCGGCAGTCTTCTTCCTCATACTCTCTATTGTTTAGACTTTTTTGATTATGTGAGAGGAAAGGAGATCAGGAAATATACAATTAGGCAGATGGTAGTTGGAAGGGTCGGTTATTACTTAAATTTAGTGTTGACTTACTAAGCAGTTGTATTTAATCCTTCCTCTAGTATGCTCTCCTCTACTCTACTCTAGGATTAAGAATTAACAAGTGCAAATTCGTCATCCATGCGTATGCTTTACAGCTTAATTATTAGATTCAACCGCAACTGAAGTAGTAATACAATTTAAACATAGTCAAAGATATTCATTGTACTGTTAAATATAGCTATGGTAGTATGCATTTTGGTTCTTGAACAGGCTTGAGATTATCCGTTCTAATGATGTCAGGGTTGAGGTGGGATCCTATGTGACGCAGACAAGACCAGTTTTCAGTTTTCACGTTGGAGAGGTAATGAAGACTACTATAACATGAGTTGTTTCAGACTAAAGCTGTTGAATTTGAGTAGTTAGTCTGTTTTTTACATATATAATACACAAATAAGGCTATGATTTTCTAAATAGATGGCGGGTTGGTGCTGGGCATATGCAAAGAGATGAATAAACCTACTTAATAGTTATTCCCTTGGACCGGTGCTGGAATTAGGACTTTTGGAACAAATACATGTGCGAATATTCTAAAGTATTTGAATGCATTATGAGAAAGAAAGAAATCTTGCACAAAGGGTGTATTCTTCCACAAAAAAAAAAGAATTAGAAAATAAATATATTTTTCTACGAAATAAGTACAAATCAATATTATGGGAAGGAGCTGCTGGCATTGCTTTCCTAAAAATTTTAACATCCATCTATCATATCTTGATGCTGAATTTGATGACATTATAACGGGGAGGTGTAGATTGAAGCCTAACTAATTTATGGTAATTGCTTCGTACGTAAGAATTTTGAAGATCGTACTACTTCATTTATTTTAATCCCTTTTGTGGTTTTCTTGGTTAAGAATTTTTTAATTGTAGAGCCACCAAAAAAGAAAAGAAAAGTAAAGAAACACATGCACCTCCATATCCTGAGAATGAAATTCTGGTTGCAGGAACAAATCCCAAGCTTTTTCGTGTATGTGAAGAACTCAATCTGTCTGCTAGTGATGAAAGTCGGCATCAATGCCGTAATCATATGTGATGTGCGTTTCCCATTAAGGAATAATTGTAAACCAAATTTTCCAGGAACTAGAAAACGACTGTTTCTACATTGTATTGGCAGCTGCTGACTTGTTGCACTGACTTTACCAGCAGGATAAATATATAATTATCTACACACACACATATATATATATATATATATATATATATATAAAGATGAAATAGATAAAGTGGGATTGGTTGCTTGAATGCAAAGCAATTAATTAGTGAGAATTGACTTTGATAGAATAGACTAGTGGGATTAATACACACACAACATAGGGGTGCAAATCGATTTGGCAGTACTCATCATCCTCATCAAGTCACTAGCATCAGCAGCAAGCATCGTCCCAGTCAAAAGTCTTCAGTGTCTTAATTTCAAGTATAACCTGCCGCCGGAACCATTTTATTGGAACGATTACCCGGGTTTTCCATTTTCCAGCCAAACCAAACCGACCGGAAAAAGGAACAAAGAAAGATAACAGGATGGACTGGGGAGTTTTGAGTAATCATTTCTTGTGAGAAATCTTGGCCTAAAGGGTATTGTTGAATACAAGATCAACTCACTAAGGTCTCCCCCAACTTTCCCATGCGAGAGAGACCAGATTAACATGGACTTTCCTCATGAGAGGAGTCCTCTCTCTATTTTTAATTTGTTTGTTTATTTAGTTTGTTGGATTTAGAATTTTTAAAACCTATTTATGTCAAATCTAAATTTCTCTTCTAATCACCCTTTCTCCTTCTCAATCGTTTCTTAAATTTCATCCCTTTCCTGCTAAAAGATATCTAAATTTCTCTGTAGGCTTGAAGCAATTTTTACCGGATGTGACTGTCGGAAGACACAAATATAAAGTGATTCACTTGGATGGAAGATATATTGGAGTTTCAATATTATTTTCATATTTATTGATTTTCCACAATCCTACACGAGGAAAGTCCTTATTGTTTGGGTGATAACTGGTAATCAAATTTTTGACCAAAAAAAAAAAACTGGTAATCAAATACTTATTAGTCTACACGTATTAGGAGATAGGAATTATAATATCTTGCTTTGTTAGGTCTTCTATAATTAAAGATTCATCAGGAAGAACAAGAAATAGATGAAGCAAAATACGAGTTTTATTTTTGTAGCCGCAAACGTCAAACCAAACTGAGATGCTCCAAAAAGGAGGTGATCTTGGTCCAAAGCCGTAATTGGCTGGTGAAATTTAGGGGAGCAAATACATTCGTTCATATGCTGGTCTTAAGCTAACTACTACGCTACGATGACCGACGCAATCTACGTTCGCTCTCTCTATCCTATCGACAACAGCAAAAGTAAATTCAAAATCTTGCATTGGAATATTTTGTAAATTGTACTGTTTCCTCATGGATGGACATTGGATTTGGACGGCAGTTCTATTTATGAACCTTTTTTTTCCTTCTTTCAGTTTTCTTTGTCAAAGACTCAAAGTTATGATGATTAGCGAATACTGTGTTCTATCTTTGTTTACACGGTAAGCAATGTCGACATTCGGATTTCCGCCTAAACTGATTACACGCTAAGATCAAACAAGAATTTTTGTTCTCAAATGACTTTACATCAAAAAAAAAAAGTTGGCAAAATGAACTAGTACTCGATGCCAAAGATTGATCTACACGCATAGAAGCAAGAAAAGTTATATATCTTTTTGTCATTGATCTACACGCAAAGAAAAATTACTACGTTTCCCGTGAATACATTTCACAATCATTTTTTTATCTCGCATATATCAAATCGCTACAGTAATTTTTTAATAAAAAATTCAGAAAAATGCAATCTAAACATAACTGAACTCTTCTCTTTATCTGTTTGATAATTTAGAATTATTTATAACATGAATGTAGACTCCCTGATACTCAGTTATATTTAACAACAAGATTGATCAAAGTGAACTTTTTCTAAATTTATTTTGACCCAAAGTTAATACAATCAACCAAATGTAATTTTTCTATTATCATATTAATTCCCATTTAGCAAATTTCTCACCATCTATTCCGAGCAAGTTAGTTGCTACACAATTCATATCGATAGTTAAAACAACTCTTACCAATTTAAAAACATTTTGCCTCATCTTTATAGCTAAATAACACTTTTACATAGCTCTAAACAAACGCACATGCACACAAGTCAAATGTATGCAGCAACCAACGTTTTCTTGGCTGCAGTTATACTACTACACCCAAGAAGACATCGCAATTGACTGATTAGTAGTACTGTTTTTGAATTAAATTATCCCATTCACAAGATCAAGCGTGTCATGCTTTTAGACCATGTAAAGATTGATGCACAAGTCACCCTTTACCTAACAGTAATGTGGATATGATCAAAGCAAGTAATGACTCATGATGTGTTTGATGAAAGACTTGTTGGTTTAGTTTTTGAACCACAATTACAAGCAACAAATAAAGGGCTGTATTTTCTTCGCTAATTCGATGGCCTTGATGCGTATAGCCGGAGAAGGCGCCGTTGTACGCGCCAGCAGCACCGTGTTGCAGGATATGGGCTCATTCTTTAAAGTTTCTATGCAATTATACAACAATTTCATTGAAGAATCTGACATAATTGACATGCGTACCAGCTCAACTGGACTAGATGGTTGCGACTCACTGTTTTATAGGAAGGATCAATCCCAACTACAACATGGAATAGAATGTAATTGTACAGATATTGAAGGCTACAAGGTTTGAGAGAGACTTCGGAACAGTTGGGAAGTCAACTAAAATGCTCCAAAGTCAGCAGCTGTGCCCATCAGGGATGAGTCATCATCCATCCATCCCATCGTAAGAGCCTAAGAGGTGATGGCCCTCCTCTGAAGAGTGTTTGACTTGAAAAACAGCTGATGCTTGACTTCCAATCGTGGGGACTGGAAAGGGGCCTTTCTAACTAGCTTAACTACTGCTGCAACTACTTTCAATTTCCAATTTGTAACCATACAAAATTTTCTAATCATGATGATGATTGCTTATCTCATCACTTGATCATGGCATTTTCTGTGGTAACCTAACCCCAAGTTCGTTTACTTGGATTCAAGAACTTCCCAAGTCGGTCCCCTTCCCATCCCCTCTTTTGACCAAGAGAAGCAAAAGATTTGTCTCAGGAGAGGTATGAAATGAAACTATTTGATAGCCACTCAAACTAACTGTTGGTCCTTGACCAAAATATATCATATAAGTAACAATAATAATTTCTCTAATAAAATTTAATAAAGAAATTAAAAAAAATTTCATACCTCAATGTTGCATTAAAAAATGCAAATAATTTGTACCATAAAAAATTAATTTGACGTGGATTGATGCACGGACTAGGTCGCTCTTTTTAAAACGATTCGTGCCCCTACAAAGTATCTTATAATGTAGTAGATCTCAACACATCACCTCCAAGATACAACAATCTAATCTTCTCCTCACTGTAATTTACTTCAATCTACACTATTGGAATAAGACAGAAACCTCATAAAACATTAATTATTCTTTACCCTATAACCTCTAATAGTAGTGAGAGGAAGTAAAAATAGAAAATAGTCTAAATATGGCAAAGTATATATCAGGTTTGATTGATAGATGCCTCTATTTATAGGTTAGAGGTTAAGAAATTAGGAGTATTAAAACACCATCATTAACAGGAATAAACGCCTCATATTTTAATTACAAATTGAAAAGTTTAGATCCATTGTACAACGATAAAAAATTCACTAAATAAATTCATAAACATAATCATTACATAGGTTATACAATTCAAGACATAAGTCTGATTTTAAAGACATAAGTTACACTTTTGAATGGTTTTATTTGTAGTTGAAAATTCATTGAACAATTTGTAATTATTGTGTTTGAATTCAAAGTAAACATGCGATATTTTTTATTAAAATATCCAACACTAACCAACATTTTTTAAGCTATTTCATTTAACGTATTAATCGTGTATACTGATCTCTTGTCTTAGTGCATGCACTTGCAGCAGATACATGAACTTTTCTTGTATTGACTCTGATTCACGTAAGCTGCAGTGCGTCGTTTAGTTTATTTTATCAATAGTTATCTCGTGTCTAATTGATATTTAGATATACAGATGATTACTACTTATTGTGAAGTGTCAGTGCCAACAATTGGCTATTGCGTTCATTCACAAGTAACTTGCAGTTGTCAAATCGATATTCTTCTCTTCAGCTACGACTTCTTAACGTGACTATCAATTCTATAATAAACTAAATCAGGTAGAGCCCATCTTACACCGAGAACGAAAATCCTACTAACATTTCTGACCCAAACAGGCGGGTTCAGGGTCGAGGTTGAGAGTAAAAGACCGTCTATTGTAACGTGTTTGTTCCAACAGTTCATACCATATCCGTATCCGAGGGTAATTGACTCCTTAATCAAAAAGTTAATTAGACAGATCAAACCTAAAAGCATGAAAGCTCGTCCTCAACTTCCCCGTGGTCATGCTCCTTTTTCTTCGGTTGATTTCATTCATCTCCTTGTCCTAGTTAACCATTCAAGTACGGTGATATAACCATTCCTTTTGACGATCTACAACTGTACTGTAGGCATCACCGTGATTGAGGTAGGGACTAGGGAATATATTGCTCTTTGGAAGCACTGCAAGATGTGGACCTGAATCTGCTCCCCCAAGAAAACCCCCTATGATACTCAGAAGAACAGAAATAGCTTTTGGTTACCAAAAAATGTTCATCAACCTGTTCTAAAGCATAACTTGAACCATCCAATATTTGCTACAAGATAACCTTGGATATGGATGCCCAACCGCTATCATCTGTAGCCTATGATCATGAATCACACAATTACATAAATGGCGATAAAATCTCAAAACACTAATTTATGACTCAACTGTAACATCTCCTATATAAAGTAGATGACAAGCAAATCTTCATGGATCCCTAGATGGATTTTATGTTGCAGCAATCCAAAAGTGGGTGAAAATGTGGGAGAATTGAAGCGCCTTCCAAGTATCAACCAACGAAACATGTAGGCCAGGCTAGGACAGAAGCCATAGTAGGCACCACCAGCAGCCAACTATACCAGCACTGCACAGTGGCATGGCAACTGGCTGACCACAGAGATCCTTTTGGTGTGTTAGACTGATTGCCAGTGTCCATTCAACCAATTAACACTCGTACATAGTTGCCATTGTCACGAAATTTCCAACAAGCATTTAGCTACTGAAATAGAGCGGTAATGTGCAGCATAACTATCAGAATTTAACAATTAACTTGGCTCCAAGTTATACTTTGAGCAATGAATTCAATAAAGAATCAGATGACCAATAAAAAATGCATAAATAAGTTCCACAAACATCCAAGTCCAACTAGTGGACATGAAAGAAAGCCCACTGGATCCTACCAAAAAGTACAGGAGTTTGTGCCAAAACCATGACTGTATAAATAACCAAAAGGTTTTCTCTTTTAATACTTGATGAAAAATTGACATCAAGAAAGAGCAATTTGGAACCTGTAGGAGGCATCACCTGATTCATACTCTATACTATGATCATTTCTATATTGTCTACTCCAAAAGTAATTGCACCTTATCTTTAACTTCTCTATCTAGTAGTTTTTGGCTTTGCAATCAAATTTACTTGTATGTCCAAATCCAGTAAAGCATGTGTCATACTCACTCAACAACTCTTCGTGTGATTTAATCTGATCATCAGTTATCAATTATTTAATTTTCCCTGGTTATCTATCACTCATTAACTTCAAAAGACCATTATCAAGGGTCAATCATTGAGTCCTTGCATAATCTTGCTCTCCCTAAATTCCCAAAGTCAACTTCAATTTGATCTCCAAACCGACTTTTTAACTGCAGATAGTGGACTTTTAAGTGCTAATAGGGGGTTGGGAGGGGAGTGGTTGGGGAAGAGGTAGATTATCTAAATGTATGATCAAATAAAGTAAGGGCGGATTCACCAAGGACGTAATGTGTCTGCCTCATAGAAAGTTTACAAAGAAAACAAACTACCACAAAAAAATGTACAACAATCAAAGTATGCTCATTAATCGTTAAGCAGATTTTCTATTTGGGCCCATCAGCAAGTCAGCTATTTTATTCCTTCCAAATCGAAAGTCTTTCGACATTTTCCCAAAATATTAAACTGAAGTACGTTTAAACTAAAGTAAAATAAGCTTAATCTGGAGCTACTAGCTTTTACTTTTCACTCCAGGATTACAAAACAGGAAAAGAATATCATCAAAGAAGCATTTTTATCCATTTAATCATCTTACTTGCGCATAACATGTGACTTCAAATTAGCCAAGTGCACTTGAAGATGCAAGATTTATCATTCATACACCCAGCCACATGACTAACATATCCACCGAGTACTTCTTTTGTAGAGAGACCAATAACAATCACATTGAATTAAGGAATTAAAGCTAAAGACTGCTAGGATAATTCACCATCCGTGTGATCACCTGTAAAATCTTATGCTCAAATCAAGTAAATGCTTCAGTAGTTGTCATGATTATACCAGCCAAAAGTCTGAATTTTCACGCAGAGCATAGATGCCCAAAAGAGACCCTCAATCAATATTTTCTGGAAAACTCAAGACCAAACTTCTCGAGTCGAGAATTAGCATTTTACAAACCATGAATTAACAGCACACCTAAGATAAACAATATAATCATCACATCCACCTTACAACCAGGCAAAGCATAAGCTAGAACTAAACAGAAATTTACTCGTAATAAATCATAATAAGTAACAGGGCTCGGTCAATGCACAATTCTTAGAATATTTTCACTATTATTAACTTGAATATGAGCATCTAGGGACATAAAAAAGCATCACATTTGAACTCACAAGTAACAAAGACAGTAATTTGAGCAAATGATTCAACTAGTGATGATTTTCAGCTAATTCCTGCTTTGATCTTTGTCCTGCTCTACATTTCCAAACTTCTGCTTGAAAGAATCTTGCCTCCGTAACCACATCATATGTCCCTGATCACATTTTACCGTTACCAAGATATGAATTCAAGTCCACTCCATCAGAAAATACAATTTATTCACAGCGTATTTGTATGAAATGGAGGCAATACCTGGAGAGCAGCGGCCCAAACAATAAGGGCAGAGGCGAACCAGAACCGTTTATCCTTTAGAAGCAGCTTAGCTTCGAATTTCTTGGATTCCATTCGTACCTAAAACCCTAAACCCCAATTACTACTACTTGATTTCGCATTTGACCCCGTTATCACCAGTCTATTGTAAAATTGGGTCCTAAAAAGAGATTCGGTCGGGTCAGATCGGTTAAATAAAAAACCCAAAATCAAACAACCTCCTGCTGCAAAGACGAACGTTTGCTTTCTTATCCTGGCGCACAATCACGAGTATTCACGACTCACTGGTGCACCGTTTGCGCTTTCCCGTAAGCAGGAGCGTGTAGAACTTGAAAGCGTATCTAGAAGCACGTGAAACTCGCTTTTCCTGAGAACGCTTTTCTCTTTTCGTTTTCTCATCCCATTTTTTCTTTTCTTTTTTTTTTTTGGTAATTCCATTTTCCTGTCCTCGTATCTTGCCTGTTTTTGCCTTTTATGGTTTATATATTTTGTATGAAGTAATATGTTTATTTACCCAGAGGATAAAAAAATGTTTTATTTACCAAGTATAATTTATCTAACCTACAAACCCATCGCTGCCACTTCCCAACAAGTAAAATGTAGTAATTTTCATGCACAACTTTAATCCTTAGGCAAGACAAGAAATTTCTTTACCAATATTCTCATTTTTCTGTTCTTTTTAGCCTTTTTTTTTTTTGGCTTTAAGTCCTCATAAGATAGAGCACCACAACCATTTCCATTCTCATTGAAAACTAATTTAAGATCTATCTATTTACTTTTAAGTACGCCCATCTATGCAACATGCAATGCCATAGAAAATAATAAGCTAACGAAAAAAATCAAATCCAAATGCTCTCAACATTAATAAGCTTTTGAATGAAGGTTACTTTTCGTAAAAATGAGAAACAAATTAACCGAGGAAGCCCAAGGGTGAAGGTACAATGGTGTGGTAACGATGAATGCAATGAAAGGTCATATAGCTCATGGATTATTTTCTCTTGTCATTGGTCATATAGTCCATTTAACTTTAAAAGGCCCAATACAATTTTACAAGCAACAAAACTTTTTTTCCCCACCAAAAATGAGTATCCCATACGATGAATTATGATCATTGAGCTTAAAAGAACTGGATTAAAAAAATGGAAAAAGAAAAATACGACGCTTTCAAAACTAGAAAGTTTTATACCTTTTGAATCCCTTGTCTTCCTAAATACAAATCTAAAAGCATTTAAGTTGTTTCGTGATGGATTCATATAATGTTTAACTCTATAATCACGTGTCATTGTAAGTATATTCGAGGGCATTGTAGGGATTTTATAGACACGATTGGACCAATATGATAATCATCTTGCAATGCCAAATCTAGATGGAAAGGGACATCAATAATCATCTTTTAAACTTTAAAGGGGATGATCGGCGGCACATTAACATGTTTTGAAGGGCTTAATAAGAAGTAAACACCTTTCACGTTACAATGTTACATTGCAATTTGCAGAACCTTATAGGTTCCCTACATGGCGTAACACCGTGCTTCCAAATTTCACGCCCATCAAATACCCCCGCCTTTCCTTTTTCTTCATTGAACCCCGATCCTTAACCGCGATCGACGATCCACAAGTAATCAAGTGCATCAAATTCAGAACACGAGAAGGCTTGATTCTCCCACTGGTGCACTCATTCTCAGCTGTCCGACGATCAACGACTCCAGGACATCGTTCGACGGCTCTAGATCCACTCACACCGTCCAATCCTTCCGAGCTAGGCATCGACGGCGGAGACAGTTCTTCCCTACACAACTCCACGCTCTTGTTAAAGTACTCCTCCCGCAAACTCCTACTCAAACGTCGCTTATCCTCCGTCTGAGTTGCCATGTCAGCTAGCTTACCTCCGAGTTCGCGACTCGACTCGCACTTGTAAACTCGGTACTCGTTGTTTTTGAAAGAACTCGCAGTGGAATTATCAAAGGAACCCCAGGACCGATTTTCCTTCCTTCTCGAGTAAGAAGAGGAATCGTGAGCATCGTTTTTGGTTGGTTGGAGTGATCGGACGATGGGTGAGGAATGCAGCAGCTCTGATCCCTTGAGAATGTAATCGCGATCGTTGGTTGGTTGAATCAAATCGTCCTCCGTTAAGTCCTGCCACACGTACCCATTCTTATAGTTCCTGTTGTCAAATATTCGGCAAAATTTCGTTCATACAAATATATGTTCCAAAACATGAGTTGCTCAGAATAAAATAAACTCATCTCATCTGAATTCGAGCATAGGAAAATTATAGGATATCTTTTTATGGTGTACCTTTTGGAGGACCACGAGTACATATGAGCCATGCCATTTCCTCTGAGAAAATTCAATTTATTTATGACATCTGCGAAGAAGCAACAAACCCAATTTGATTTCATTTATCAAAGAAGGAAAGAAAAGCATAAAGTGAACCCACAGAAGTAAGAAGACGAGGTACCTCTTAGATAAAGGCCGTGAGAGGAAGAGAGGGGAACTTGGATGAAATGAGGGTGCTCGAGGTGGCCATTTCTGGCGAGGTAGTAAATGACGGGGACTTTCCCGTCGAGAATGGAGTTGAATTTTGGTTGTTCGGAACATATCTTAGTTCTCTCAGGACTCCTATCTGATCTCTCATTCCATTTCTTGGGCATCAACAGCTCTGTACTAGGCCTGGAATTAGCCACTGCCATATCCACCCAACTTTCTTACCCCAGATCAGAAGGGGGAAAAAAATAGGAAATCTGAAGAGTTTTAAACTGTAGAGGAATCCCACTTGGCCGTGTACATGAATAGATGTTGTAGTAGGTATATGTAGGAAGAGGAAGAGTGGAAGAGAAATATGCGAGGGGGACAAAGGCTTAGGAAAGAGAGGAAGGTGGCGGGTAAAATCAGTTGAGATTTGGAAGCCAATGCCCCGTACAGAATTCCACTTAACTAATTTCTGAGACTTAAGGCAGGCTGGGTTTTGGCCCTTTTGGGGGCTGGGGGACATGTAGTAGCTAACCAACAAACCATGGGTCTTAATACCCGCCGCAAATCCGGTGCTAAAATTCATGATTTCCTGCTGAAAATTGAACTAGTCTATAGTAGCTGCTAGTATCCATCCTCTTTCGGATCTGTGTCTTTTGGTAGCCAATGATCCTACAACAATACCAATTCTTTTGGGACGGTGACAATGCAGATTAATTAATAGCAGCACAATTTATGTGGAAATTAAT
>NW_020863811.1:0-14426 GCF_003713205.1 Coffea eugenioides
CCACCTCATAGAGTCCTTAAACATCTTTTCCAATCATCAAACATAGCCACATAATCATGCTTATAGTAAAACAGAAAAATCCCCAAAAATAATAAAACTTCACCAATTCAACCAAAACTCAAGATTTAATCCATAAATTTGCATCTTATACTACCACTAAGCATGATTTAAGCATCAATTAAAGGAGGAGGGTGGTTCTTCACAACTTACCTTTAAAACAAGAGAGACAGAGCTATTGACCACCTTAACTTTCCAAAAAAACTTCACACAACAACTCACAATCACTACTTGAAGAGGTTTTATGGAAGGAATTCAAGATTAAATGGTTAGTTTGTGAGATTGGACATGATTGGAGCAAGAAACTTGGAAGCTTTTCTTTCTTTTCTTGTAAGAGGAGGTTAGGACAAGCTTGAAGGAAAAATGGAAGATATTTGATCAATTTCTTGGTTTTATTTAGTAATTGGTAAAAGGTTTGAATAGTAAGTCAAAACAAACGATTACATCTTATGGTGACACATGTCCCTCTCATTTAATTGCTGTTGCCTAACTTTTTGTCTCTCCAATACAAATATTTTAACACATTGTAAACTAATATCACTTAATACAAAATTCCAACAAGTTGTCAAAAATATAATGCATTTACCGCACTTGCGGGTCCCACGTCCAAAATACGCTTTTAATTTCTCAAAAACTAACCGATACTAGAAAAATCATTTGAAAACTATATTTGCTCATAAACTTGATCTGGGGAATTTTTCTAATCAAGAAAATGTAGAAAAGGCAGGCGTTTAAAAAAAATAAACCCTAGAAAATTAGAAAATTTCCGGGTTCTCAAACTCATTTTTTTTTTCGGGGCGTCACAATCTCCCCTCCTTAAAAGAATGTCCTCCTCGACATTCCTCTTGTACCAACACGTCGAAGACATCCGCAAAAATCTCTCAAGAGTCAAACTCAAACCCACAGTCCGGCATCCTAAACTTCAAAGCCTAGGATACGCTACAGAGATTGAAGCCTAAGGCTCTGTATACCAAACTGTGACGGCCCCTACCATCCCCTAAGGCGAAGCAGGAGGGTTCGGACGGCCGCCTGCCCGAGCTTCTCGCCGGGACTCAGTCGTTCACTAAAGTCCTCAAATAAATACAGAGATAAAATCTCCATATAATCAAATGTTCCAACATTTACATATCAAAAGCGAAGCGTCCACGCTTCCACTGCGCCACACTAATCCTTGATCACAATTAGTATACAGGAGGAAGTCCAAAGCTAGACTATTACACATCCAATCAATTCTAAACGTTCAATACAATCCCAATATGAACGATTACACAAAAGTCAAAAGTAAATCCAAGTTCAATCCATCAATCCATACATGAGATAATCCATGATAAACACTACAAGCCCTTCCTTCGCCTTGAGCCCTGTGGAGGGGAATAAAACATTTTAGGGTGAGCTAGAAGCTCAGCGAGTAACCAAGAAATTCAGTTATCAAATCAGTTTCACAATCGTTCATTTCAATAATGTCATGCTTCAACAATCAATGCACTTTCACTTCTCTCATGAGCCAGTGAAATCATGGTACTTAGACGTCCAACGCTCCAAACAATCATTTAACATTGAACATTAACATTGAGGCCCATTGGTGCTCTACAGGAAGCATTAAACGGTGGAGGAGACGTCGGAGTCCCTAGGCACACGAATTCCAAGTACTCATTTGAGCCAAAACATGTCAAAGCAACTTATAATGCCGGCACACAGGATATGCAAAATAAAGAAACGATGCAAGAAACATTTATAAAGTAACAGTTGCAAGTAGTGTAAGGTCACTCACCTCACCGGCCACATCTCGTCCAATACTAGCCAAATTCCATCATTCAAGGTCCAAGCCTTTCACAATGAGAAACTTAAGGTAACAACGCTATTAAAAAACTTGGACAGCAATTTCCCATAAATTCATACCCTTTCCATCCTACCATCAAACCCAATCACATAGCAATTAAACACAATGCTCAAACCAGAAAACAGTTTTGCAACGTCTTTTGCGGTAATGGGCACACCAAAGGTACTAACGAGTATGGATGGAGGTCAAGAACCCACCTTTCGAAGCTAAGAACCAGGGCTACAACAATGTAAGAAGGTCACTCAGTCCAATCCCTAGCACAACTAAGGTCAAATAATGCAGAATACCAAACCAGAATCGTAATTGCAGGTTCCCAAATCACACAATGATGTAATTCGTCCAACTCAGTCTACACAGGTCCAAATGCATTGATTCCAAAGGCATATGATAGCTAAGGCATCAAGCTACATTTCCTCAGAAGACACCAACAACAAAATCCAAACCAATTCCAGTCAAAATGGCCAATTACAAGTGCAGTTCGCACATACTGATCACCCAGAACAGCAACAGTAAAAACGACATAACTCACTCTACACTACTCCAAATGCCCTGAAATTTTGCAGGCACCTCCAAAATGTCATTCTCTACACCTTTCATGTTTTGAGATAAGGCCAATTCGGCCTCTATCTAGGACCTAAAAATTCGGACAGAATGTTCATCACAAAACCCTCACTTTTCAATTTTTGGTCCAAAACAGAAATTGGTTGCAATTAATCACTTTTCCCACCTCATAGAGTCCTTAAACATCATTTCCAATCATCAAACATAGCCACATAATCATGCTTATAGTAAAACAGAAAAATCCCCAAAAATAATAAAACTTCACCAATTCAACCAAAACTCAAGATTTAATCCATAAATTTGCATCTTATACTACCACTAAGCTTGATTTAAGCATCAATTAAAGGAGGAGGGTGGTTCTTCACAACTTACCTTTAAAACAAGAGAGAGAGAGCTATTGACCACCTTAACTTTCCAAAAAAACTTCACACAACAACTCACAATCACTACTTGAAGAGGTTTTATGGAAGGAATTCAAGATTAAATGGTTAGTTTGTGAGATTGGACATGATTGGAGCAAGAAACTTGGAAGCTTTTCTTTCTTTTCTTGTAAGAGGAGGTTCGGCCAAGCTTGAAGGAAAAATGGAAAATATTTGATCAATTTTTTGGTTTCTATTTAGTAATTGGTAAAAGAGGTTGAATTAGTAAGTCAAAACAAGATTTAATCTTATGGTGACCACATGTCCTCTCATTAATGGCTTGCTAACTTTTTGTGCTTCTCTTAAACACAAATATCTTAACACATTGTAAAATAAAATCCTTAATACAAAATTCAACAAGTTGTCAAAAATATAATGCATTTACCGCAGCTTGCGGGTCCCAACGTCAAAATACGCTTTTAATTTCTCTAAAAACTAAACCGAGTTACTAAGAAAAATCATGTTTAAAATCTATTTTTGCTCATAAACTTTACTCTGCGGAATTTTTTCCTACTCAAGAGAAATGTAGAAAAGGCAGGCGTTTTAAAAAAAAGAAACCCTAGAAAATTAGAAAATTTCCGGGTTCTCAAACTCTTTTTTTTTTTTTTTTCGGGGCGTCACAATCTCCCCTCCTTAAAAGAATGTCGTCCTCGACATTCCCTCTTGTACCAATCACGTCAAGACATCCCGCAAAAATCTCTCAAGAGTCAAATCAAACCCACAGTCCGGCATCCTAAACTTCAAGCCTAGGATACGCTACAGAGATCTGAAGCCTAAGCTCTGATACCAACTGTGACGGCCCCACCTCCCCCTAAGGCGAAGCAGAGGGTTCGGCGGGCCGCCTGCCCAGCTCTCGCCGGGACTCAGTCGTTCACTAAAGTCCTCAAATAAATACAAGATAAAATCTCCAATATAAATCAAATGTTCCAACATTTACATATCAAAAGCGAAGCGTCCACGCTTCCACTGCGCCACACTAATCCTTGATCACAATTAGTATACAGGAGGAAGTCCAAATCTAGACTATTACACATCCAATCAATTCTAAACGTTCAATACAATCCCAATATGAACGATTACACAAAAGTCAAAAGTAAATCCAAGTTCAATCCATCAATCCATACATGAGATAATCCATGATAAACACTACAAGCCCTTCCTTCGCCTTGAGCCCTGTGGAGGGGAATAAAACATTTTAGGGTGAGCTAGAAGCTCAGCGAGTAACCAAGAAATTCAGTTATCAAATCAGTTTCACAATCGTTCATTTCAATAATGTCATGCTTCAACAATCAATGCACTTTCACTTCTCTCATGAGCCAGTGAATATTCATGCCTACTAGACGTCCAACGCTCCAAAACCAATCATTTAACATGAACATGAACATTAGGCCCATGGTGCTCTACAGCGAAACATTAAACGGTGGAAGAGACGTCGGAGTCTAGCACACGAATTCAATACTCATTTGAGCCAAAACATGTCAGAACTGTCATATTGCCGGCACACAGGATATGCAATCAAAAAACGACTGCAAGAACATAACATAACGTTGCAAGTAGTTTAAGGTCACTTCACCTCCACGGCTCACAACGCTCGTCCAATATAGCCAATTCCATCATCTTCAAGTCCAAGCCGTTTCACATAAACTAAGGTAACCATACGCTATTGTAAAAATGACAGCATGTTCCCCATAATCACTCCTTTCATCCTATCAATCAAACCAATCACATAGCAATTAACCACAATTGCTCAAAACCAGGAAAACAGTTTGATCGTCCTTTGCGGAGGGTAATGGCACCAAAGGTCACTACAGTATCGGGATGGACGTCCAAGACCCACCGTTCGAAAGCTAAGAACCAGGGCTACAACAATGTAGAAGGTCACTCAGTCCAAATCCTACAACTAGGTCAAAATATGCAGAATACAAACCAAGAATGTAATTTGCAGGTTCCCAACTCAACAATGCTTGTAATTCCGTCCAACTCAGTCTACACAGGTCAAATGCATTGATTCCAAAAGGCATATGATAGCTAAGGCAATCAGCTAAGCAATTTCCCTCAGAAGACATACAAACAAAATCAAACCATCCAGTCCAAAACTGGCCAATTACAAGTGAGTTTCGCACAACTGATCACCCAGAAAGCAACAGTAAAAAGACATAACTCACTCTACACACTCCAAATTCCCTGAAAATTTTGCAGGCACCTCCAAAATGTCATTCTCTACACCTTTCATGTTTTGAGATAAGGCCAATTCGCCCTCTATCTAGGACCTAAAAATTCGGACAGAATGTTCATCACAAAACCCTCACTTTTCAATTTTTGTCCAAAACAGAAATTGGTTGCAATTAATCACTTTTCCCACCTCATAGAGTCCTTAAACATCATTTCCAATCATCAAACATAGCCACATAATCATGCTTATAGTAAAACAGAAAAATCCCCAAAAATAATAAAACTTCACCAATTCAACCAAAACTCAAGATTTAATCCATAAATTTGCATCTTATACTACCACTAAGCTTGATTTAAGCATCAATTAAAGGAGGAGGGTGGTTCTTCACAACTTACCTTTAAAACAAGAGAGAGAGAGCTATTGACCACCTTAACTTTCCAAAAAAACTTCACACAACAACTCACAATCACTACTTGAAGAGGTTTTATGGAAGGAATTCAAGATTAAATGGTTAGTTTGTGAGATTGGACATGATTGGAGCAAGAAACTTGGAAGCTTTTCTTTCTTTTCTTGTAAGAGGAGGTTCGGCCAAGCTTGAAGGAAAAATGGAAGATATTTGATCAATTTTTGGTTTTATTTAGTAATTGGTAAAAGGTTGAATAGTAAGTCAAAACAAGATTTAATCTTATGGTGACACATGTCCCTCTCATTAATTGCTTGCCTAACTTTTTGTCTCTCTTACACAAATATCTTAACACATTGTAAAATAATATCACTTAATACAAAATTCCAACAAGTTGTCAAAAATATAATGCATTTACCGCACTTGCGGGTCCCACGTCCAAAATACGCTTTTAATTTCTCAAAAACTAACCGATACTAGAAAAATCATTTTAAAACTATTTTTGCTCATAAACTTTATCTGGGGAATTTTTCTACTAAAGAAAATGTAGAAAAGGCAGGCGTTTAAAAAAAAGAAACCCTAGAAAATTAGAAAATTTCCGGGTTCTCAAACTCTTTTTTTTTTTTTTTTCGGGGCGTCACAATCTCCCCTCCTTAAAAGAATGTCGTCCTCGACATTCCCTCTTGTACCAATCACGTCAAGACATCCCGCAAAAATCTCTCAAGAGTCAAATCAAACCCACAGTCCGGCATCCTAAACTTCAAGCCTAGGATACGCTACAGAGATCTGAAGCCTAAGCTCTGATACCAACTGTGACGGCCCCACCTCCCCCTAAGGCGAAGCAGAGGTTTTCGGCGGCCGCCTGCCCAGCTCTCGCGCGGGACTCAGTCGTTCACTAAAGTCCTCAAATAAATACAAGATAAAATCTCCAATATAAATCAAATGTTCCAACATTTACATATCAAAAGCGAAGCGTCCACGCTTCCACTGCGCCACACTAATCCTTGATCACAATTAGTATACAGGAGGAAGTCCAAATCTAGACTATTACACATCCAATCAATTCTAAACGTTCAATACAATCCCAATATGAACGATTACACAAAAGTCAAAAGTAAATCCAAGTTCAATCCATCAATCCATACATGAGATAATCCATGATAAACACTACAAGCCCTTCCTTCGCCTTGAGCCCTGTGGAGGGGAATAAAACATTTTAGGGTGAGCTAGAAGCTCAGCGAGTAACCAAGAAATTCAGTTATCAAATCAGTTTCACAATCGTTCATTTCAATAATGTCATGCTTCAACAATCAATGCACTTTCACTTCTCTCATGAGCCAGTGAAATCATGGTACTTAGACGTCCAACGCTCCAAACAATCATTTAACATTGAACATTAACATGAAACATTGAACATTAACATTAAACATTGAACATTAACATTAAACATTGAACATTGAGCCCATTGGTGCTCTACAGGAACATTAAACGGTGGAGGAAACGTCGGAGTCTAGCACACGAATTCCAAGTACTCATTTGAGCCAAAACATGTCAAGAACTTATATGCCGGCACACAGGATATGCAATCAAAGAAACGATGCAAGAAACATTTTAAAGTAACGTTGCAAGTAGTTTAAGGTCACTCACCTCCACGGCTCACAATCCTCGTCCAATATAGCCAATTCCATCATTCAAGTCCAAGCCTTTCACATGAAACTTAAGGTAACCAACGCTATTAAAGATCGGACAGCATTTCCCCATAAATTCATCCTTTCCATCCTACAATCAAACCCAATCACATAGCAATTAACCACAATTGCTCAAAACCAGAAAACAGTTTTGACGTCCTTTTGCGGTAATGGCACCAAAGGTACTACGAGTATCGGATGGAGGTCCAAGACCCACCGTTTCGAAGCTAAGAACCAGGGCTACAACAATGTAGAAGGTCACTCAGTCCAAATCCTAGTACAACTAGGTCAAATATGCAGAATACCAAACCAGAATCGTAATTGCAGGTTCCCAAATCACACAATGATGTAATTCGTCCAACTCAGTCTACACAGGTCCAAATGCATTGATTCCAAAGGCATATGATAGCTAAGGCATCAAGCTACATTTCCTCAGAAGACACCAACAACAAAATCCAAACCAATTCCAGTCAAAATGGCCAATTACAAGTGCAGTTCGCACATACTGATCACCCAGAACAGCAACAGTAAAAACGACATAATTCACTCTACACTACTCCAAATGCCCTGAAATTTTGCAGGCACCTCCAAAATGTCATTCTCTACACCTTTCATGTTTTGAGATAAGGCCAATTCGCCCTCTATCTAGGACCTAAAAATTCGGACAGAATGTTCATCACAAAACCCTCACTTTTCAATTTTTGGTCCAAAACAGAAATTGGTTGCAATTAATCACTTTTCCCACCTCATAGAGTCCTTAAACATCATTTCCAATCATCAAACATAGCCACATAATCATTGCTTATAGTAAAAGACAGACAAATCTCCAAAACATAATAAAACTTTCACCAATTCAACAAAACTCAAGATTCTAATCCATAAATTGCAATCTTATACTACACTAAGCCATATTAAGCATCACATTAAAGGAGGAGGGTGGTTTCTTCCAACAACTTACCCTTTAAAACAAGAAGAGAGAGCTTATTGACCACCTTAACTTTCAAAAAAACTTCACAACAACAACTCACAACACTACTGTTGAAGAGGTTTTAATGGAAGGAATTTCAAGATAAATGGTTAGTTTTGTGAGATTGGACATGATGTGGCAGCAAGAAACTTGGAAGCTTTTCCTTTCTTTTCTTGTCAGAGGAGGTTCGGCCAAGCTGAAGGAAAAATGGAAGATATTTGATCATTTTTGGTTTTATTTAGTAATTGGTAAAAGGTTGCATAGTAAGTCAAACAAGGGCGAATTTAATCTTATGGTGACATGGTCCTCCTCATAATTTTTGCTTTGCCTAACTTTTGTCTCTCTAACAAAATATCTTAACACATTGTAAAATAATATCATTAATACAAATCCAACAAGTTGTCAAAAAATATAATGCATTTACCGCACTTGCGGGTCCCACGTCCAAAATACGCTTTTAATTTCTCAAAAACTAACCGATACTAGAAAAATCATTTTAAAACTATTTTTGCTCATAAACTTTATCTAGGGAATTTTTCTACTAAAGAAAATGTAGAAAAGGCAGGCGTTTAAAAAAAAGAAACCCTAGAAAATTAGAAAATTTTCGGGTTCTCAAACTCTTTTTTTTTTTTTCGGGGCGTCACAATCTCCCCTCCTTAAAAGAATGTCGTCCTCGACATTCCCTCTTGTACCAATCACGTCAAGACATCCCGCAAAAATCTCTCAAGAGTCAAATCAAACCCACAGTCCGGCATCCTAAACTTCAAGCCTAGGATACGCTACAGAGATCTGAAACCTAAGCTCTGATACCAACTGTGACGGCCCCACCTCCCCCTAAGGCGAACCAGAGGGTTCGGCGGGCCGCCTGCCCAGCTCTCGCCGGGACTCAGTCGTTCACTAAAGTCCTCAAATAAATACAAGATAAAATCTCCAATATAAATCAAATGTTCCAACATTTACATATCAAAAGCGAAGCGTCCACGCTTCCACTGCGCCACACTAATCCTTGATCACAATTAGTATACAGGAGGAAGTCCAAAGCTAGACTATTACACATCCAATCAATTCTAAACGTTCAATACAATCCCAATATGAACGATTACACAAAAGTCAAAAGTAAATCCAAGTTCAATCCATCAATCCATACATGAGATAATCCATGATAAACACTACAAGCCCTTCCTTCGCCTTGAGCCCTGTGGAGGGGAATAAAACATTTTGGGGTGAGCTAGAAGCTCAGCGAGTAACCAAGAAATTCAGTTATCAAATCAGTTTCACAATCGTTCATTTCAATAATGTCATGCTTCAACAATCAATGCACTTTCACTTCTCTCATGAGCCAGTGAAATCATGGTACTTAGACGTCCAACGCTCCAAACAATCATTTAACATTGACCATTCATTGAACATTGAACATTGAGCCCATTGGTGCTCTACAGGAACATTAAACGGTGGAGGAGACGTCGGAGTCTAGCACACGAATTCCAAGTACTCATTTGAGCCAAAACATGTCAAGAACTTTTATATGCCGGCACACAGGATTATGCAATCAAAGAAACGATGCAAGAAACATTTAAAGTAACGTTGCAAGTAGTTTAAGGTCACTCACCTCCACGGCTCACAATCCTCGTCCAATATAGCCAATTCCATCATTCAAGTCCAAGCCTTTCACATGAAACTTAAGGTAACCAACGCTATTAAAAATCGGACAGCATTTCCCCATAAATTCATCCTTTCCATCCTACAATCAAACCCAATCACATAGCAATTAAACCAACAATTGCTCAAACCAAAAAAGTTTTGACGTCCTTTTGCGCGTAATGGCACCAAAAGGTACTACGAGTTCGGATGGAGGTCCAAGACCCTCCGTTTCGAAGCTAAGAAACCAGGGCTAACAACAATGTAGAAGGTCACTCAGTCCAAATCCTAGCACAACTAGGTCAAATATGCAGAATACCAAACCAGAATCGTAATTGCAGGTTCCCAAATCACACAATGCTGTAATTCGTCCAACTCAGTCTACACAGGTCCAAATGCATTGATTCCAAAGGCATATGATAGCTAAGGCATCAAGCTACATTTCATCAGAAGACACCAACAACAAAATCCAAACCAATTCCAGTCAAAATGGCCAATTACAAGTGCAGTTCGCACATACTGATCACCCAGAACAGCAACAGTAAAAATGACATAACTCACTCTACACTACTCCAAATGCCCTGAAATTTTGCAGGCACCTCTAAAATGTCATTCTCTACACCTTTCATGTTTTGAGATAAGGCCAATTCGGCCTCTATCTAGGACCTAAAAATTCGGACAGAATGTTCATCACAAAACCCTCACTTTTCAATTTTTGGTCCAAAACAGAAATTGGTTGCAATTAATCACTTTTCCCACCTCATAGAGTCCTTAAACATCATTTCCAATCATCAAACATAGCCACATAATCATGCTTATAGTAAAACAGAAAAATCCCCAAAAATAATAAAACTTCACCAATTCAACCAAAACTCAAGATTTAATCCATAAATTTGCATCTTATACTACCACTAAGCATGATTTAAGCATCAATTAAAGGAGGAGGGTGGTTCTTCACAACTTACCTTTAAAACAAGAGAGACAGAGCTATTGACCACCTTAACTTTCCAAAAAAACTTCACACAACAACTCACAATCACTACTTGAAGAGGTTTTATGGAAGGAATTCAAGATTAAATGGTTAGTTTGTGAGATTGGACATGATTGGAGCAAGAAACTTGGAAGCTTTTCTTTCTTTTCTTGTAAGAGGAGGTTCGGCCAAGCTTGAAGGAAAAATGGAAGATATTTGATCAATTTTTTGGTTTTATTTAGTAATTGGTAAAAGGTTGAATAGTAAGTCAAAACAAGATTTAATCATATGGTGACACATGTCCCTCTCATTAATTGCTTGCCTAACTTTTTGTCTCTCTTACACAAATATCTTAACACATTGTAAACTAATATCACTTAATACAAAATTCCAACAAGTTGTCAAAAATATAATGCATTTACCGCACTTGCGGGTCCCACGTCCAAAATACGCTTTTAATTTCTCAAAAACTAACCGATACTAGAAAAATCATTTTAAAACTATTTTTGCTCATAAACTTTATCTAGGGAATTTTTCTACTAAAGAAAATGTAGAAAAGGCAGGCGTTTAAAAAAAAGAAACCCTAGAAAATTAGAAAATTTTCGGGTTCTCAAACTCTTTTTTTTTTTTTCGGGGCGTCACAATCTCCCCTCCTTAAAAGAATGTCGTCCTCGACATTCCCTCTTGTACCAATCACGTCAAGACATCCCGCAAAAATCTCTCAAGAGTCAAATCAAACCCACAGTCCGGCATCCTAAACTTCAAGCCTAGGATACGCTACAGAGATCTGAAACCTAAGCTCTGATACCAACTGTGACGGCCCCACCTCCCCCTAAGGCGAAGCAGAGGGTTCGGCGGGCCGCCTGCCCAGCTCTCGCCGGGACTCAGTCGTTCACTAAAGTCCTCAAATAAATACAAGATAAAATCTCCAATATAAATCAAATGTTCCAACATTTACATATCAAAAGCGAAGCGTCCACGCTTCCACTGCGCCACACTAATCCTTGATCACAATTAGTATACAGGAGGAAGTCCAAATCTAGACTATTACACATCCAATCAATTCTAAACGTTCAATACAATCCCAATATGAACGATTACACAAAAGTCAAAAGTAAATCCAAGTTCAATCCATCAATCCATACATGAGATAATCCATGATAAACACTACAAGCCCTTCCTTCGCCTTGAGCCCTGTGGAGGGGAATAAAACATTTTAGGGTGAGCTAGAAGCTCAGCGAGTAACCAAGAAATTCAGTTATCAAATCAGTTTCACAATCGTTCATTTCAATAATGTCATGCTTCAACAATCAATGCACTTTCACTTCTCTCATGAGCCAGTGAAATCATGGTACTTAGACGTCCAACGCTCCAAACAATCATTTAACATTGAACATTAACATTGAACATTGAACATTGAGCCCATTGGTGCTCTACAGGAACATTAAACGGTGGAGGAGACGTCGGAGTCTAGCACACGAATTCCAAGTACTCATTTGAGCCAAAACATGTCAAGAACTTATATGCCGGCACACAGGATATGCAATCAAAGAAACGATGCAAAGAAACATTTTAAAGTAACGTTGCAAGTAGTTTAAGGTCACTCACCTCCACGGCTCACAATCCTCGTCCAATATAGCCAATTCCATCATTCAAGTCCAAGCCTTTCACATGAAACTTAAGGTAACCAACGCTATTAAAAATCGGACAGCATTTCCCCATAAATTCATCCTTTCCATCCTACAATCAAACCCAATCACATAGCAATTAACCACAATTGCTCAAAACCAGAAAACAGTTTGGACGTCCTTTTGCGGTAATGGCACCAAAGGTACTACGAGTATCGGATGGAGGTCCAAGACCCACCGTTTCGAAGCTAAGAACCAGGGCTACAACAATGTAGAAGGTCACTCAGTCCAAATCCTAGCACAACTAGGTCAAATATGCAGAATACCAAACCAGAATCGTAATTGCAGGTTCCCAAATCACACAATGCTGTAATTCGTCCAACTCAGTCTACACAGGTCCAAATGCATTGATTCCAAAGGCATATGATAGCTAAGGCATCAAGCTACATTTCCTCAGAAGACACCAACAACAAAATCCAAACCAATTCCAGTCAAAATGGCCAATTACAAGTGCAGTTCGCACATACTGATCACCCAGAACAGCAACAGTAAAAACGACATAACTCACTCTACACTACTCCAAATGCCCTGAAATTTTGCAGGCACCTCCAAAATGTCATTCTCTACACCTTTCATGTTTTGAGATAAGGCCAATTCGGCCTCTATCTAGGACCTAAAAATTCGGACAGAATGTTCATCACAAAACCCTCACTTTTCAATTTTTGGTCCAAAACAGAAATTGGTTGCAATTAATCACTTTTCCCACCTCATAGAGTCCTTAAACATCATTTCCAATCATCAAACATAGCCACATAATCATGCTTATAGTAAAACAGAAAAATTCCCAAAAATAATAAAACTTCACCAATTCAACCAAAACTCAAGATTTAATCCATAAATTTGCATCTTATACTACCACTAAGCTTGATTTAAGCATCAATTAAAGGAGGAGGGTGGTTCTTCACAACTTACCTTTAAAACAAGAGAGAGAGAGCTATTGACCACCTTAACTTTCCAAAAAAACTTCACACAACAACTCACAATCACTACTTGAAGAGGTTTTATGGAAGGAATTCAAGATTAAATGGTTAGTTTGTGAGATTGGACATGATTGGAGCAAGAAACTTGGAAGCTTTTCTTTCTTTTCTTGTAAGAGGAGGTTCGGCCAAGCTTGAAGGAAAAATGGAAGATATTTGATCAATTTTTGGTTTTATTTACTAATTGGTAAAAGGTTGAATAGTAAGTCAAAACAAGATTTAATCTTATGGTGACACATGTCCCTCTCATTAATTGCTTGCCTAACTTTTTGTCTCTCTTACACAAATATCTTAACACATTGTAAAATAATATCACTTAATACAAAATTCCAACAAGTTGTCAAAAATATAATGCATTTACCGCACTTGCGGGTCCCACGTCCAAAATACGCTTTTAATTTCTCAAAAACTAACCGATACTAGAAAAATCATTTTTAAAACTATTTTTGCCTCATAAACTTTATCTGGGGAATTTTTTCTACTAAAGGAAAATGCTAGAAAAGGCAGGCGTTTAAAAAAAGAAACCCTTAGAAAATTAGAAAATTTCGGGTCTCAAACTCTTTTTTTTTTTTTTTTCGGGGCGTCACATCTCCTCCTTAAAAGAATGTCGTCCTCGACATTCCCTCTTGTACCAATCACGTCAAGACATCCCGCAAAAATCTCTCAAGAGTCAAATCAAACCAACAGTCCGGCATCCTAAACTTCAAGCCTAGGATACGCTACAGAGATCTGAAGCCTAAGCTCTGATACCAACTGTGACGGCCCCACCTCCCCCTAAGGCGAAGCAGAGGGTTCGGCGGGCCGCCTGCCCAGCTCTCGCCGGGACTCAGTCGTTCACTAAAGTCCTCAAATAAATACAAGATAAAATCTCCAATATAAATCAAATGTTCCAACATTTACATATCAAAAGCGAAGCGTCCACGCTTCCACTGCGCCACACTAATCCTTGATCACAATTAGTATACAGGAGGAAGTCCAAATCTAGACTATTACACATCCAATCAATTCTAAACGTTCAATACAATCCCAATATGAACGATTACAC
>NW_020863812.1:0-17263 GCF_003713205.1 Coffea eugenioides
TAAGTTATCAATTTATACCACCCTTTGCACCAATCATTAGTTTTAAATATTTACTTATAATGTTCAATAAGTCTAATTACCAATTTTCTTCCCATCCGTATTCTATGCCACAAAATTATATACTATTTAATGATTGAACAATAAGAATATAAAAATTTGAATTGAATACTATAAAAGTTCACATAAAAACTTAATCCAAAATTTTGAACCCCTAACATTTTTTTTTCGCGTGTAAATTTAAAATTTTATTTTGAAAAGGTAGGAAAAGAGGTTAAAACTTATCATAAATTGGTAATGTTGAAAAATGAGCAAGTTAACAAATTAAGAGAAAACAAAATAATAAAATAAAACCAACAAATAATAATAATAATGAAACAAAAGTAGTTAATATAATGACAAAATAAAAAATTTGAAAAAAAAAATGATTGTGTGAAAAAAGAAGATTTGAGGGAAGACAATTCTAAATGGGTTAATTAGGTTTGATGGGTTACCCAATAATATCCATTTATTTAAATGAATATTATTGGATAATCCATTTATATCAATATGCAAAAACTTAAAATACTCATACCCATCTATTCATGAACGCGTATGAATAAATTTAACTAAGTAGATTTGTTTGCCGCCTATAATCACAACCTAACATGGTTGGTTCTTGATACTCATGCACAAATTCCTTCACCAAGGCCATAGGATCATATGCCATGACCAATACCCCAAAAAAAAAAGAAAAAGGGAACAAAAATATATTTTCCCAATATAGGTGTTGCGAGGCTTTGCTGCCGTTCCATGCGATAGCAATACATAACCATCCGGACCATGGCTAATAGTAGTATTTAGCCACCCTTCGCGATTCAGGTTCTTTTGACGAATCACTGAGCGTAATTGGTTGATTAAAAGCTTGCATTCCGAGCCAGGTGTCTCAAAGCTCATTATTGCTCGAGGAAGATCTTATTTAAAATGTGAAAGTGTAATGTCATGCCGTTCGAGGACTACTTTCTTAATGGTTAAGCATTAACATATCGAAGCAAAGTTGGGGCCACTGGTAATCGGAAAATGGCAATTTATACGCAACTCAAGGAACAAATGAAAAAGAAAGCCATTCGTCATCTGACAGGTCAAAACTCTCCCAAGAAAGTGGAAAGGGGCCACAAGGCCCTCTTTTTCGAGTTTTGGGACACTTCCATATCCCTTCCTATGGTCACCAGTTTTTAAACAGCAGAAGGAAAATCGTTATTCAAAGCCAAACATCTGTAGCACTTTTACTTTTAGATCCTTTGGCTAATTTTTTAAAACGAAATATGGTTGGTCCTACCATCTCAAGATAAAAGCATCTTTTTCTCCTTGCTTCTCCAATCCGCTTCCAAGTTTTATTTATTTGGCACTAAGGCAACAATCATTTTCCCACCCCTATCATTACTTCGCTGATAAGGGTTTCTTTTCTTAGTAATTCTGTTAAAATGCTTTCCCTTCCACCCCCACCCCCACCACCACCATGTACACCACCATCCCAGCAGCAAGCAGCTGCCTCTCCTCTGAAACAGATTATTATTACCTCAAAAGATGAACATCTTTTCCCATCAGAGCTGCCACATAGCTGCAAGAGACAACTGGGAGGCTACTCTAAACTCCAGAGACCATGCAGGACCAATCCCCTCATCTGGTGCGGATCAATCTTTTGCTTGATATTCAGCCTTCTCCTCATCTTCTTTGGCATTGCGACTCTGATCATCTTCCTTGACATAAAACCAAGAATTCCTTTGTTTGACACCCCCTCTGCAAGCCTTAAAGTGGTCTACATGGACTCTCCTCAGTTTCTAAACAGTGATTTTACATTTACAGCCAACTTCTCCAACCCAAACCCAAAACTTGATATCAGTTTTGACTATTTAAGCATTGAGCTGTACTCTTTTGACACTCGGATTGCAGCTCAAGCTCTTCAACCTTTCACTCAAAGACGAAAAGAAACAAGGTTAGTTGCTGTTCAAATGATATCAAGCCTGGTTTATATGCCACCCACTCATGCTTTTGAACTTCTAAGGCAAGTGCAGAACAACAGGGTTGTGTATCATATCAGAGGAACTTTCAGAGTAAGGTTTAGTCTAGGTGTAATTCACTTTTCGTATTGGCTGCATGCTACATGCCAGCTAGAGCTCACAAGCCCACCAACAGGCGTTCTTGTAGCTCACAGTTGCAGTACCAAAAAATGACAAGACACAAGAGTCTGTCCTTTTGTATCAGCTCCTTGTGTCTTCCCATCACAGATGATGTTCATCCACTCTGCATACCACTATTACAGGTAGAAGAATTTTCTATGGGTTGTAATTGTGAACATCCATTCAGCTTCTTGTTTCTTTACATCATAGATGATGCACATCCCTTCTGCATACCACTATTGCAGGTAGAGGAATTTTCTATGGGTTGCACTAATGTATAATCACAGCACTGGATGTAGAAAATGGGCTCCATTGAATCTGATGGCTTGCATCATTACATGTAAGTTTATTGCAATTAAGCACTTGAAACCAAATAAATAAAGCACACAAATAAAATGCAAAATGTCGATTAAAGAGAACCAGGTAAGTCATTAAATGAGCATCGCGTGGCTAATGAAAGAAATTGGCCTTTCTGTTTTGCTGGTTTTAGCACAAGTAGATCTTCAACTGTCCAAATGTAAGCATCCTGGTCAATATCCCTTGGCAAAATGATTGAAACCCAATTCTTCCACACTGCAAAGACCCTCATTGTTCTTGTGTGCTGCCGCTGTGACTCCAACAATTAGGATCCTTGATTTAGATAGCTGTATTTGTTAGAGAGTTTTGGATCCAATCAGCTTATTCTAATTGTCAGACTTATTTTTCTTGAAATCTTCATGGTTATAGCACTTGTACTAACTAGCTGAAAGGCACTCCAACAATAAGAATCACAGAAGTTTTTCTTATTCAATTCAACAATAGAAGATTCTAACTTTTATAGGAGATCCAGCTTTTGATTTAAAACTCCTAGTAGAAGAGATCATTATTTTCTAAGACATATTGTCGGCAAAAGTCATTACTGATACGTCAAGTTGTCCAATGAAAGGGAAGCCCTAACATTTGATAAATATAGATAAAAGCAAATATAAAAACCAGGAAGATGCGGCCTTATTTGTATTGGTCACATTTGGTTACACTAAGCCGCAAGGAAATATAAAAGCAAATATAAAAGCCAGGATGATGAGGCCCTATTTGTATTGGTCACATTGGTTACACCAAGCCGCAAGGAAATTCAAGGGTGGACAAGAAATTTAAACAATAGCAAGATAAATTAGCCACTTCTGCATCTCCTAATGCTATGATGCCGACAGATTTACACAACCATGCCAGATCATATTACTAAAGGAACTCCTCAGTCAAAATTCATTGATTAGGAGATGGAGGGCAGGGTCACATTTGGCGGAGAAGATGGAAGACAACAATCACTTACAATGACCAGATGTCCCAATATCTCATATTCTTAGCACAAATGTGAAACCAAATTTCAAATGGAAAGACGATTTGGAAAAATTACAGTAAATGTAACCCTTTCATTGTTAGTACACACTGATTGCCTGACTTATAAAATGTTCATGACTTAACACATTTTCCTCAACTGCCAACAACAATATGCTATCATCCAACAATGTCCACAACAACACCATCCCCAACATATTTGTGTGTTATTTCAGAAAGTACAAGATGAAAATAGAATTATTGCTAGGAAAAATGTCTAAAATCAGGGACTATTACCAAGTTAAAGAAACTTAAAGAAAAAGACAAAATAATTTAATGTATACTCAATAGGCAGCAACTATACATTCTTAGCCAATAAAAATAAGCAACGCAGTGGTTATCAGAGGGATAGCCTGAAAGAATGCCAGCATACTGTCTAAATAGGGTCAACCAGATACTGGCAATGATAATATTTACTCCAAATTCCATCTGTTTTAGATTTTTCATGACAACCCCACATTAAGCAAAATCCTAAGACCACTCTATATGGGCACTATGCCTCATTCTAAAGGTATCAATCTCACATTCGCGCTTCCTCTATCATTAGCTAAACTGCATGTCATAACCAGGTTGAACACAAAGTTTACTGAAAAGATGATCATCTTCCAAATGCTGGTAAAATATGAACCTAAGTTCTTGAGAATGCTAGAAAAGTCAAAGTGGCATGTATACTTCCAAAAGCAGAAGATTGAACTTTATTTGGAAAACAAGTAATAGAAGGAAGCATAAGACTGAAACAGGAGGCATTGAAGTATCGTCTAATATAACTTTTATTCTGTACTCTCAAACAGCGTTGTTACATTCTTATAACTCTCCTCACATTTCTGAAGGACTATAAGCTCGATGGTATCAACAGTCTAAAGCATCAGCATAGCTTAAAGCAATGAAAAACAAACAGGAATGGAGAAGTGAAAAAAAAAAGTACAAAACCTCATTCAACCCCAATGGTTTAGCTACTATTAACTTCAGATGGTGTCTTTGCTACAATAGACAAAGCGTGCAGTCCACTTTGCAACTCATCTTGCAACAAACCATATATCAATCTGTGCCTTTTAACCAAACTTTTACCTTCAAACTCCTCCGACACCACCTTGACGTTAAAATGTGTCTCCCCATCACTGCCCTTAACCCCAGCATGCCCAGCATGCTGATAAGATATATCTTCAACTTCCAATTCTACAGGCTTCAGCTCACTCACTAACTTCGCCTTGATCCTCATCCCCCTACTCCCCAATGCACCACCATTACCAGAATCCAATTTCAAATCAGTAACATCTTCTTCAGAACTCACTCTACTCTTTACATCCCCATTTCCACCGTCATTGTTTAATCCCGAATTTGACATCGAGCTTTCATCCGGGCTTTCAGATAACTGACCAACCGAATCTTCCGCCTTTTGAGCTTCCAAATACAATTGCAAGGCCTTCTTCTGCATTAATTTCAACATATTCAAAAACCCATTATTCCTAGAAGGTGTAAGACTCTGCTGCAACCCAAGAAGCACCGCAAAATCAGGTGTAACTCTCAAAATCTCCTCCACAGGACGGCCTGAAAGGCCTTGAACAAGCAAAGCAGCTAAGCCTTTGGTAAGAACTGAATCAGAATCAGCCTCAAAGACTACATTTTTATCCGAATCAAGGTATGTTCTGACCCATACCTGCGAAACGCAGCCTTGTACTTTGTTCTCACTGGTCTTAAACCGACCATCCAAAGGCCTTAAATTTCTTCCATAAAACAAGAGCTGCTCATACTTGGCCTTTGGTTCTTCAACGGCCTGGAAAAGTTTGATGATTTCTTGGAGCTTCGGGGGCAGCTCTTCAATGGGTTGGAGAGTGGCAGCTGGGGAAGCTGATGGTGTTGAAAATATTGGCTTTGTGGGTATTCTTTGAATTGTAATAGGCCTAGAGGAGAAAAGATTTGTGGGTTTTGAGTGCAAAGATGCAATCTTGGGGGTTTCAGAGTCTGGTGAATAGCGTGGGCGCGCGAGCAATTGTGGGTTTTTGGTGGAGAATAAGCGAAAAGAAGGGGAAATTGACATTGGTTTTTCGATTTGGGAACAGAAAAGAGGGACAGGGATTGGAATTCGCAAACTAAGATTTTGAAGGGAAGCTTTGGGGTTGAAGAGAGGAAAGGGAGGAGACGAGCTGAGGGCTTGAATTGTTGTTCTTGCTCTCATGTGATGTCCCAGCAGATGGAAATACAAAAGAAGAAGATTCAATGCTACGACAAAAAGACAAAATCGCCAATACAAATGTCTCTACCAGAAACCAGAATCACCATTGACCACAAAAATTGAAACTCCAGCGGCTGCTGAATGCAATTTCGGCTTCTCAAGTCAAAGGGTCAATTATTGATACGGAACTTTTATTCTGGGAATAAAATATGATTCAACTTAGATCGATACATTAATCAAAATCAGATGCCAGTCCCCCTCCTTGTGCAGTATGGGAAGAAGGGGTACTTTTGGGCAGGCCTTGATCACGATGCGTGAAAAGGGCTGGCCCAATTGAGTGATGAGGACCCTTGATCCCTCAAAGAACGGGCCATCAATTTCCTGACGGGAAAGCGTGGTCATCCGGATTGCAAAATCCTTTGCGCAAGTCCAACCCCCCAAAGCTAGGCCTGTCAACGGGTCGGGTCTAGACCGGATCCGGATCGGATCCGTGAAATTATTGTGGGTATGGGTAGGGATTTAATTCCGTTTCCCGGATCCGGATCCGGATCCGTTTTGTCAAACAAAAAAACGGGTCGGATACGGAATATAGTATTCCGACCCGTATTAGACCCGGATCCGGATATAAATGAATTAATAATTTAAAATATATATTTATCAATATAATTTGATTAGGGTGATGTATTTTAATAAAGTTAATTTGATTTCTTTTCTTATTTGGTTTTTTCTTTGCATTAGTTAGAAATTAGTTTACAAATATATTTTTTTCTCATTTTTATTAAAAATTATAAATTTTGGTAAATTTGTTCGGGTAGACCCGGATTCGGATCCGGGATCCGCCGGATCCGGATCCGGAACATAGAATAAAAGACCCGTCGGGTAAACGGGTCGAATCCGGATCCGGCACAGTAATTCGGGTCCGGGTCCGGAATAATGAATTCCGGCCCGGACCCGGCCCGTTGACAGCCCTACCCAAAGCCAAGAAGCCTTCATGATATGTATGTCACCAATGAGATAGAAACTATCCATTGCCGATTTCTAATTTTTCCCCTTCTTCAGTTGATAAAAAGGTTGGATTTTGGAAAAATTCATAGCGTGTTACCATTCTATGAAGATCAATTGTAATTTACTATATCGTGCCATAACAAATTTTCTTACCAAAGAAAGCATGATGCAGCCCAACATTTTCCTCCATATGTTTCCGCTATGTACACATGCTTCTGGTAGAGGATATGGTTGGTTCAAGAGGACTGCTCAACGTATTAGAGGATGTTTTCTATCAAAAGTTGATGTTACACGGAATTAGCTAGAGCAAGAATTTTCTCAAGGCGTGAAATTTAAGTTTGTGTAGTATTAAACATACAACAAACTATATGTTGTCTATAAAAAGCAGTCCAAGTAAGAAATCTAGCTCTTCAACTTCAAATAAAACTACAATCCACGATTTGTAGGACTGACATACAGAGAAGACTGTAACACAAGTGTAGGGTTGGCGAGACTAATTTCATTAGTAATATGCAGAATATAGACTCTGATAGTGTGAACAAGGATTTGTACTTTGCTAGGAAGTACAGTGGAGACATCATTCAAATGAATACACTTGGCATTTTGCAGTCAATCCCCTTGCTCTGCTAGATGCCACAAGAGGGAGAAAACCTAATACTTGTACTCTTTCACATACAAACTCTCTGAGGCCAATCCACCAGCACTTCCACCAGCATATTTCCCAAGAGTAGCATCCGAATTAGCTTTGCATCTTGCCAAAAATGCATCTTGAGCTTTCTCCACGTTCTCCTTCTTGCCAGCCCATATCTTGAGTGTGCTTTGCTGCAGAGCACGCCCAAATGAGAATGAGAGTGTCCATGGCTTCAGCACCTCCAACTTGTTCATCCCATTCAGGTTTAGTGTTGCCTCTTCCTCACTTTGTCCACCTGACAGAAATACAATCCCTGGCACTGCCGCTGGAACAGTTCGGCGCAGTGCTGTAACGGTGTACTCGGCAATTACTTCTGGTGCCACCTGTCAAACAGATCAAGCATTTGCATTGGTTGTCATCACTCTCAAGGCGCTCTATATTTATCATTAGATTATTTCCCTGTTAGCAATTAAGCTCACTTTTGGAGTGGCTAGGTACAGGATATGTGATGTCACTCTTGGATTGGCTTCATAAGTAGACAATAATAAGTTAATTAACTCTATGCCATATTCCTACTGGAGAAATATCCATTAGCACTGTCGCAGCCAAATTAAGCGTGTTTAGATAGGAAATTATTTGGAATAATTTTTTTTTAAAAAATATATATATATTATAATACTTCTTTTAATGTGATGTATCCGAGATTTAAAAAAAAAGATTGAAAATGTGTTGATAATGCCGTAAATAAAAATTTGCAAATAAAATACAATCTAAACAAACCTTATATTTACATACTAGTCCAAGGTATAATCAAACTATGTACGGCTTTGGCATTACCTTTGGGCTATCAGAGCCAGGCGTGACCATGTTAGGCTTTAAGAGTGTTCCTTCAAGAAGAACATGGTGGTCACTCAGGGCCTTGTAAACGGCTGCAAGAACAATCTCCGTAACAGCCGCACATTTTTTAATGTCATGGTTTCCATCAGTCAGAATTTCTGGCTCAACAATTGGGACAAGTCCATTCTCTTGACAGATAATGGCATAGCGAGCCAAACCCTGCGCATTCTGCTGGACGGATAGCTCCGATGGTTCAGTAGGACCAATTTTCAGGACTGCGCGCCACTTGGCAAAACGTGCACCTGCCCTGTAATACTGTGCGCAACGAGCTCCAAGGGAATCAAGCCCTTGAGTGGTAGTCTCGCCATTTGTCCCTGCCAGTTCAACGACTCCCTTGTCGACTTTGATCCCGGGAACCACATTGTTTTCTTGAAGGACTTCGACGAAGGGCTTCCCGTCTGATGTTTTCTGGTAAAGGGTTTCCTCAAAGAGTATTACGCCGGAGAGGCAAGCGAGGGCCCCTGGTGAGGTGAAGAGGAGCTCACGAAGAGCTTGACGGTTAGACTCTATGTTCTCCACATTAATGCTAGCCAAACGCTTGCCAATAGTGCCAGTGCTCTCATCAGCTGCCAAAATACCCTTCCCAGGGGTGGCAATGTAGTTGGCAGTCTTGATGAGTTCTTCTGTACAAGCAACAGCAAAGATTTTCGAGTCAGAAATAAAGCTCCATGCTCTGTTGATGCATTCACGAGTAATAACATATATAGATGACACGCAATAGAAATTTGTCTAACAAATTACTGCGTAAAGAATGCACAGAACGAATATAAACAGAGTGGAATCCATCATCCATGCAATACCGAAGCTCACTGACACAGCAAAATGGATACGGAATTGCATGCAGACGTACATAAAAGTTGATAAGGGGTTGAAGAGAGAAAGAAACGGTGTGCGCACCGGCATACTTTCCCACAAAGGCCGACATGATTGTTTGGCTTTCGTTAAGGATAATGCAGCAGCGAGTCAAGCGAACAACACAAATTAGAAACAATGGTGCACGTCAAGAAGAACCAATCTATCAAGATAACCTTAACGGAATATACCTCCGTTATCGCCACGTGTCCTGACATTAGCCCAACGAAAGTTATCATGTAGGGATAGTGGAACGAGTGATCAATCTCATTGCCAAATGGCGCGCTGTTTGGCATTGGCAAGAAATTAAATTAGTGTCGAGGGAAGCAAACTGATCCCTCATCCCAAATTTGTTCATTTGGGAGCCCTCCAAAAGAGTTTTAATACCCCGGGGTCCCAAGCCTTCCTTCCCAGGAAAACCAAAACTAGAACTCAAGAAACCAAGGAAGAGTTTCCGGCGCCCAACAGATTTGGTGGGCTCCTTTTCTCTGACCATCACAACCCTTTCGACCTGTCTTTCGGTCACCCCCCCGAAGGACGTTGGAGGAGCGTCACACTGAAATGATTTTTGGCCTCTGGAAATGCATCCAATCTTTCTTTGGATAGTTCGCAGTTTCTTTTTATTGAAAACATGCAATTTTGACTTACAAGATGACTGTTATAAGAACGCTTCAAAGTTCACCTGAAATGAGAAATAACGCAACCAGAAAACTTGGCAGTGCCATGCATGCCAATGTTTGAACGAACAGCAACTATAGAGGGTAGGAAATTTGCAGTGTCCTCTAAATATTGCCCCTTTAAGGACGTAACACTGGCACATGTAACACCTATAAAATGCCAGGACAACAATAGACAATACACGCAGTAGGACATACATCGCACACATCCTGCTACCTGCAGTTGATTGATTTTCTATCCTCCTCCTATGTTTTTCTTATGAATCAGCAAAAAAGCATATGAGATATGCCTCTTTTTTTTAAAGGAAAAACAGTCAAAACTTTTTCAGAATCTAGCAATAGCTGCCTCACTGGTTCATTAAATTCAGCAGAGTACTCTTTCCAGTGGCTGACGATCGGGGTTCAATCATCATCTGTGCCAAAATATCGGTCACCAAACTCTCCCATGCCTGGGATAACACGGAAATCTTCATTTAATCCAACTTCAATCTCAGATGTCACAATCTTTATTTTAGGGAAACGCTTACAGACTACATGTACTCCTTTTGGTGCCTGGAATTAAAGGAAAAAAAAAACGGAGGAATCCCACATTAATCTTCCACTTATCTGTGCCATAAACTTAGACACAAAAGCCCATAAACTTACTGAAATGAGATTAAGGAATATGATGTTGGATTCGGGTACTCCCTTCCTTAGAAGTAAAGAAATAGCTTGAACAGCCGAATTTCCTGAAGAAGGCTTCACAATCAGGACATTGATAAATGAAAGCCCACATGCTCAGAACAAAATTGTTTCACGTTCATCGTATTTAGCTTTCCTCTTCAAATAGACTAACCTGTTCCCAGGATGGGGTCTAACAATAAGACATGCCTATTCGAAATATCTTGTGGAAGTTTCTCGTAGATCAACTGCAATCAAAATATCAAAAGAAAAGGGTTCAATTAAAAGGAAAAAGAAATAAAGAGTCACTTCAGGAATTGGGGCTTGGGGAAACCAGCTTACCTGCTGACCGTTATCACCCTCTCTATGGATTAGAATCTTGCCGATCTTGATACCTTTGCAGCATGCTCGCAAGGCGTTCTCCATACTTTCACCACTAAGACCAAACAAGAAATATCAAAAGGCTTGAAATACATAGCAATTTTAGTTTCTGCTATGAAGGCAAGAAGCAGCAGCAACAAGCGTGGAGATTAACATGGAAAGATCACATCCCCCTGATTGGAAATAGGTAGCAAATTATAAAGATTTCTGCATATCTAAAATGCATTTGGCATGTAAAGAAGAGAACACATTCAAGCAGATCAAAGAATAATATTCATTCAAATGTGACACTTAAAAGCATTGAGACTGGATGATGTAGCACCTTCTTATTACAGAGGCACCACATAATCTCTTGCAAAAGTCCACACCAGTGTATACAGATCCTGCAATTCCATAGAATGTATAAATATTAAGCCAATAATAGGCTTTGCATGTCCACATGTAAATAAGCAAAAAAAAAAGGGTATATTTTTAGTCTATCATTTTGTATAGTAAAAACTAGAATAATCTTTACCCAGGAAAAGCTTCTTATGCGTGCTAATTGACTTAGAAAACACACTGGCATAATCTGGATTCTCTGGAACCAGATGATACCCCAACCTTGTAAAAATTAATATGCAATGAATTTCTGATGTAGCTTGACGAGGAAACTGTCAGGCATAGGTACAGGATCCTTTACAAGTAAGACCTACTGCACGTGAAATTTCCCCTGGCCTCATTCTTAGTGACATTGTTACGTTAAAGGAATTACAGAAAAAGAAGCCTAAAGATAGCATTAGGCAACTTGTCCTTCAAAATAACAACATTCCCAGCAACATACTTTTGCTTAGCAGCAGAAGAAGTAAATCAATTAACTATCATTCATCAAGAGGAAGCCCAGAACTGGTTCCACCTAAACTGGCATTTACCCATTTAACTAACAAGTATGGAACTTGGATTCACTTTCAAGCCAGAATGGAAGAATCTAATAACTGCATCCTCCCGATTTTTCAATTTGCCACTTGTTAAATTTTAACTAGACAGAAGACTTACCAGTTGGGGTGATCACCTGCTTTTCTGTAAATGGAAGATGTCCTAGACCATGTTCAACAACCTAGATATCGCAAAGTCTACTTGGTAAGTAAGCGGAAAATAAATTAATTGTTCTCTTTGGAAATTGAAAGCTTAAGATCTGTCACAACAATCTGACAGTGGCAATTACCCACCAGACGTATTAATCTATCAGCATAGAAGACAAAATCATGTTTTGTTGTTTGGGAATCACGTATAAGTGTATGCATACCACGAATCTGGAAAAGAAACAATAATTGGGATCAAACAGGTAACTCAATTTAACCTATTAAGAGCATTAAATGACCTTAAATTAACAACGGAAAATCATCTAGTGAAGAATCATCTGAATGGCGCATGGACAGTTTATGAAGCTAGCAAAGGTGGAGACAATACCTGAAAAGTTGAGTGAATCACATACAAATTAGGATATATTTTACAAAGATCATGTTGACCAAGTTTTGTGCGAATATGTTGAACAATCAAATCAATGGCAACAGGATTGTCTCCTCCTCGGGGAATGATAATATCTGCATACTTCTTTGTTGGAAGAATAAAATCATCGAAAGCTGGCTTCACAAACTTTGAGTACTGAAAGAACAATAAAAGCTAGTGGTTACTCAAAATGTATCACTTAAAGAAGAAGAAAATTGTCATTAATGCATCTTTTATGGAATTTGCGTATATATTGTCTGATGAAGGGAGTCAAGGCCTCTATGTTTTGGCTTTCATAGGATGACTTATAATTTAGTTTCTTTTCGAACTCATCTAAAAGTGTGGAAAGTTTGTCTGTATGGTTTGGACAAATCTTTACACTAGCAATTTGCTTTCTACACAAATTCAAACAAAATGAAAAGGCATAGTTTTGGCCTCTTTGTGCCAGTGGAATAAAAGACTTCTGAATGAACATCATATTATCTGATGAAGACAAAGTTCGCTGAGCCCTTATGTACACTACCCTAATTTTCCGTAGAAGCAGCATTTCAAAGCTCAAAGTCTTCTGCAATCTTCCAATCCCCACGTTGTCTTCCACGTGCCCAACACAATAAAAATCCCAAGTCCCAATGCTAGTTAAGGTTTAGGTACAAAGAATTTGGAAACAGACCGGATAAATTCTAGTTGGAAGTTTTTCTTTGCAAATCAATTAGGATGGAGTTTCAGAACAAGCTTATCTTGCAAGAAAACATCAAAACCACTCGCCCCCTCCCGGCCCACCAGAATCAAAGAGGGGAGGAATAAGATCATGAAACATTGGATGACCAGCCGAACTATTAGCTTTACTAATGAAATATTATAGATTAAGAATTTGTTCACAGCCCAAAGTTCATTCAGCAATGCGTCATAGTAAATTGCTAGTTTACATGCAACACTTCAGAGAGCTTGTTAACAGAAATCATACACGAACTGGGGCTTCTCTGAATTCATAAGTGACAAAGAGGCAATTTATCAAAGAAAGGGATGGAAAACAGTGCGAGTTGTTCTAAACTTTTTTGAATAAGCGATGAGATTCTGCCAACCTGGTCTAACACCATTCCAATATCTCTACCCTTCTCAACTGTATCACGTCTGATTCTTCTGGCCAAGCGTACATCAGCATCTGCACTGAAAGTTTTAGGTAGTGAAACCAAAATGAACCAAGAAATAACAGAAGGAACAAAAATAGACCTTATGTATAAACCATCTTTCAAAATTACATTTTCCATGAAATAGCCACAAAAATAACAAAATTACATTTTCCATGAAATAGCCACAAAAATAACAATAAGTAAAAGTAATAATAAGTGGAAGGCAACCAGATCCAAGAAAACACACTATCTTCTTACAACAAGCAAATCTTAAATTTCTACAATAAGTATCACATTTCAACACCGATATTGTGAAGCTATCTGTCAATTATTATATGGAATAAGATAAAAAAAAACCAAAGTTTCCAATTTCAGAAAGGCATGATGTGTAATTAAGTTACCAAGGTAGATATTTATTTAAAAAAAACAAACATTAACAGAAATGAAGGGAGTTAACCTGTATCTACAAATATCTTCATGCTCATCAAATCTCGAACACGCGGATCGTGAAAAATGAGAATGCCCTCCAAAATGATAACATCTGAAGGATTTACCTGCAAACATTCCATCACAAAAAGATAATTTGTAATGCAACTATGAAGGAAATGAGAAAGAAGTATTAAGAAGGATTCATCTGCGCTTTAGGATCAAGTTGATTATCTTTTCACAAAAGAAAAAAGAATCAATATTAAGATTCATTGAGTGAATAAGAGACGCAGGATAATACACATATGAGGTTGAAACCTATGGATGCATTCATCCATGATTAAGCCACTAACAATATTCCAATTTTTCCAGTGCCAAACGCAGCTCATCTTCCATGGCCTTGTCACATGATATAAGTTCAAAGTTAAAGGAAAAGACATGTTAAAAAAACAAATCAAATTACCCTTCTACGAGGGAAAATGTCATTTTTGTAACTCTTGAAGTCATATTTGGGAATATCTACTGCTTGGCCATGCTTCAATTTCTCCATAGCACAAAGTAATTGCTCAGTGTCAAATGCATCTGAAGAAAATCATATTAAAACTAGCATCAGAGTCACATAAAGATAACAATAAAAAGTGAAGCAGAAATTCAGTTTAAACTAATTTAATACGGAAATTTTTGTACCCTCATTAATTTAATAAGAGCTATTCTTCATATGACTTCAATACACTACCACAGAATATTCTAAGAACTTGTCTCATTTCGCATAAAATAAAATGCTCTTAGAGATATCACAGTATCAGACTATGATAGACAGGAAGTTGGAAAGAACAACTTCGAAAGTGTAAATGCCTGACATCTCGAAAGTACTCTCTTCAAATCTTCTTTTTGGAACAGAACATTGAGACTTGTCAGACAATCACTGTACATGGTAGACTAATTCATGAGTTCTGAATGGTGAAATTCTATCAGGCTAATCACATTTTACTTCTTCCAGTAAGAGTAGATTACTTCCTTTCTCAACTGAGGAATTATCCCAAACATTCGTGAATTACGCAAGACAAAACTTACCAGGATGGTCAAAATTGTATTCTTGCACTCTTGTAAGTTCTTCTGGTGTCAAATTGTAATAAAAGGAATCCTGCCAATCCACAATCAGTTGTGTATGGCTAAAGAGAAACATTATTAACTTCAAAAGAACCCAAAAGCATAAAAAAATCCAAATAATGGCAGAGAATTTCAATTCTGCTCAGTCCAAATGAGATGCTAATTAAAAGCAGAATAACACACAAGATGTCAGAAGATATGAACAGCTACACAACAAGGAAACAGTGGGAGCTACATCTAATTCCTATTTCGAATGTCAATCTAGAAGTCAATCTGACAAGGAATTATCCTAGTCCTAAGAGCGGTGCTGGGTCAAACAACTAAGAAGCATTTTGTAAAGAAACAATAAAGGTTGTGCATGAACGTAATATGACTAGAAGGAAATAGGAATACTACTACCAAGAAGGTGAACGTGCTTTTCACTATACTAGATGCCACCAAAAACCAAAGATTGGAAAAGTGTTGACAGAGAACAAACCAGGTAAATTCATTATAATGGGGGCACATATTTAATTACTGTCAACTCAAATATGCGAGTTAAGAGCAGAGGACGAAAAAAAATGCCAGCAGTAACAATGAAGAGCTCAATCATTCATTTTGCCGCAGCAAAGGGCAATGTGTGCTTCGTACAGGAATGCTAGACCTGGTTAACAAGTACAACACGCTGATCATGAAGTTGCTCAATAATCATATCACAAACTGTGGTCTTCCCTGATGCTGCACCTCCAGCAACTCCTGCACGAAAGTATTCTTGCATCAGCACGGATCAATGTAACAAAATATTTTAACCTGATTCTTAGAGAAATAAACTAGATACAGTATGCCAGCTGGGGAGAAAAGAAAAGGTGATTGACTAAAGGACACAAAACAAAGCTCCCTAGTTTGCTGATTTCAGAGCATGGAAATTGCCAATTGAATCATAATATGTATCCCGTATCGAAAGGTACCGATGACAAAGGGTTGCTTGTGCACATCTTCTGCAGAGGTTGTCGGTTGCTCAACTTCTGAAGTACTGGAGATTAATCCATCCAAGTGGAATCCAGAGAAATGAACCCCTGAAGAAGCCTCTATCAAATCTTCAACAGGTTTTGAACCCATTAGTTGATCCTGCATTTAAGCAATTTGTTAATAGAAAGCAAACAAGGGGGCAGGGAAAGGGATGAGCTTCAAGACTTGTACAGCAAAAGATGCGTATAAAGCACTAACAAACATACGAATCCCATGTAACAAGCTGCCAAACAATGCATTTCCAAATCAACTATACATCCCTGGACTCATGAGGATTCAAGAAAGGGTCAGTATTTTATGCCCCTGAATGAACAGGAGAAAATTAGCCATCTTGCAGCACAAATTTACAATAAACAATACATCAGTACCCAAAACTAAGTACAGACATCAGATGTTTTGGCAGATAAGTAATGATAACATTCGAGGGACACACGTTTTAGTGGCCATTCTAGCTTCAAGGCCTTTTGACAATAATAATCAATAAAATCACTTCCTCACAAAACAAGAACTTAAAGAATGAAGCCAGTTTAACAAAAAATAAAAAATAAAAACAACAACAACAACAAAGGAGAAACATTTAAGAAGATCATCTAAAGCATCAACTGCAGCAGCAACACGTGCTGACCACTGCCATATAGACACCAATAAACATGGATTGTTTTGGGTTTCTTTTTTATAAATTTTTCGTTTTTCCCTCTCAAAAATCGATACTTTACTTGAACATCTGTCCACTAGACTCAACACGTACATTTTTCAACCAACTGTCGACTTACTGGATCCAAAAATAACAGCAGCACCCTTGATATATCAAAACACAAAGATTATAGAACTAGGCTTTTTGATTTAAGCCTCCAATAATCAAATCCATAGAGTAGTCACCATAACACAGGATATGGCCTCAAATAATCACAGAAATTAACAGAAAAAGGTCCTAAATTGAATGCAGCTGAAGTTTAGCAGAAATTGATCAATGTAGATCGAGTGAGATACCTTATAACTGGATATCAGATTATAGAAAGAGGGGAAATGCTCAAATAGCTCCTCCAATGCACAAATACTATGGATTTGAGGGACTTGAGATGCAATTGTGTTAAAATAATATTGGTGAAATGATGAGTGAAGCTTCGAAGGAAGAGAGATTCACGCACAGTTATACGCAGACACCTGCGCAGACTCAACACTGACTCAGCAACGAACAAGATGAAGATGAATTTATAGGGTAGAGGAGAGAGAGAGAGAGAGAGGAGCTTTTTTGGCCTTTCATGCGTCTTGATTCTTTATTTTTTTCTTTTATATAT
>NW_020863813.1:0-13099 GCF_003713205.1 Coffea eugenioides
GACTCGGACGTCTGAAGAAGACAAGCCAGGGCTTCTATGATTACTGATCACGATCGGACGCTCAAACACCTGAGCATCGGACGTCCGACAAGCGTTGCCGCACTTCGGACGCAACACATTGGACACATCGGCTGTCCAAAGGAATTGAAAAGGAACCTCCGGATCTGCATCTTACCCTCGAACGCATGGCAATAATGGATCAGACGTCCTAAAAGGGCTCAAGAAGATTTCTCATATTCATTGACCTCGTTCGGACGCATAAAAACTGAATATCGGACGTCCGACAGCACCAACAGCTAGTTGACTCTTCAGTTGCCTTCTACCCGTTGACAGCATTAATTGAAGAATTTCTTGGTCTCCTATAAAAGGAAAAAAGTCAACCACCTTAAAACAACTTTGCACATCCAGTCTACATAAAATAGTGAGTGATTCAAGTGGTTGAATACTCAAAAAGGAATTATTTGTATTCTCAGCTTGTGCAATTTTCTTGCAGCTTTTCAAGTGTGACACATCCTCTTCAATAGTGTAGCTTTGTGAGGGTTATCAGAGTGTTTGTAAAACTCCCTTGCTTGACCAAGTGTGGTTTGGGGCAAGAGGGAATTGATCCTTCCATTGTACACAGAAATTGGTTGCAAGTTTGTTCAAGTTGAAGTAGCTTGTTATATAAAGTATTGTTCGAACTCAAGTTGAGTTTGAAGCCTGGTTTGTTTCTTTACTTTCGTTTACAGCTTTACTGTGAGAACCCTAAACCTTTCATACTTTCTAAGTGTTTTGGTTTATTCCCGTTTCCCGTTTAATTGAAGTTTTGTCCACTAATCGTTTCAAAAACGGGAAGGCCTTTTTGTTATGTGCAATTATGTATGAGATATGTATGTATGTGTATGTGTTAGAACTACGTTTGAGCATGGCATTCAAACTTGGAAAAGAGGAAAAATTTTACGAAAATGCTGAAGGACCGAATCCGGCCATTTCTTGGCCGGATTGTGGTGCAGTTTTTTAAAAAAATTTTGATTCGTCTCTGCCTCATATCCGGCTAGGAATCCGGCCGGATTGTGACAGGACAGCTGGTTTGACCAGCGTTTTTTCTTCCTTCTTATCATCTTTTTGGTCCAAAATATCTCATTTCTTCCCTGTCCAACCGTGAGCTTTGAGAGCAAAGAGAGAAAAACTCTTCAATCTTCATCTTTGATTTTTGCTTCAATCTTGGAATTTCACCGATAGATTTTGAAACCACTCCGTACAAGTGAGCTTCTTGGAAGGTTAAAGCTTTTGGGTGGAGTGATTTTGAAAGGGAAGCTTTGAATTGCTAGTCTTCTTGAGTTGTGAGGTAAGTTGATTAAGAAAGTTCTCTCTTGCATTGATAATGGTTAAATTGTGAATTGTAAGGGTTGTATATGTCATTTAGTGAGTTATATCTTGATTTGGGTTGATTTATGGTGAAGTTTTATATTTAATTAGGAATTTTCTGGTTTAATGTGATCAGGATGTTGTGGTTATCTATGATGATTGGTAATGAAGGGTAATGACTCTAGTAGGTGTAAATGATTGGTAATTACAACCAATTTTGGATTTGGAAGGAAATGTGAAAAGTTAGGGTTTCATAACCCCCTTTCTGTCCGGTTTTGTATCATATGGTTAGAGGCCGAATTGGCCTTTGCTTAAAACATGAAATTTGTACATGCCGTCCGTTTATTTTCTTGTAAATTGAATAAGTTAAAGTGGGTTTTTGAAATGTATTTTGTATCAAATTGACCGTATTTCCTTGGAAGTGTCTTCGGGTCTTTGAATAAAGGTTCGAAGGCTAAGTTTCTATTCGAACTCGTACATTGTCCTTTGGCAAATAATGTAACCATTTTATCTTTTGGAAAACATGATACCTCTTCCGTTTCAACCTTCAAATGTTCCTTAAGCCTTTCCAACCTATAGAGGTATGAGTTTGGGTTTTATCGGCCATAAGTGCATTGTTTCTAAGCAAGGTTTTAAGTGTGGAAGTTAAAGTATTTTGTCCTCCTTTTCACATGATTTTTATTGGCTTCGGTCATTTATTGACCACTTGAATATATATGCTATTGAGTCATACAAACAATTCCGAAAGAATATTGCCTTAGCTTATTTCCTGGAAATGTGAATTGTTTTGAGTTAAGTGTTTCCGTTACAACTTCTATAACCCTTTTTGGTTTGGGTCGCATTAGGGTTATTCTTGTCCATGGATCCAAATGCCTCTTTATACTTTGAAAGTCTTTTATACGTTTACTCGCAAGTAGTCGGGTATTTCTTGATTTCATCTAAATCATGCTCGATGAATTGTAATGTGATCTTATTTAATTTTAGGTTTCATTGGTGATTGAGAAGTGCACAATAACTAGGTGAGTGTTCCTTGTTTGTTACGTTTCATGATTATATGGCTTGTTTGAATGATTGATGTGAGAACCCGTAAAACCCTAATTATTTTCCTAGGGTTTATTTCCCCTTAATTGCATGTTTTCTGCATTTTCGGGCCTAGGAATATTTTTCTGGTAGATTTTATGAGTAATTATAGTTTTTAGATGATTTTTCTAGTATTGGTGAGTTTTTAGAAAATTAAGAATATATTTTGGACGTGGGACCCACTAGTGCGAAAAGTACGGCAAAATTCGGCCAATAAGGTTAAGTTTCGGATACTGGTGGAAATTTATCGGGTGTTAAGAGATAAGTAGATGGTGACATGGCATTGATGTGAGAGGAACCAAGTGATAGGAAGGCATTAAATGAAGTGCCAAGTGGCACTATGTGATTGGTCCACTTGTTGGACATTTTTGACTTTTCTTATCATGGATTAAATATCTCAAAAATTGACTAAAAATTCATTCTTTCTTACCTCTTGTTGGCCGATTCTCTCTCTTGGACAAGGAAGAAAAATTTCTTCAATTTACAAGCTTCAAACTATCTCAATCTTCCATTCCAACCAATTAAACTTAGATTTGCTCCATAAAATCACTCCATTAGGTGCTAGTAAGTGACTTGGTGAAGTTGTTTTGAAGCTCTAAGGTGGCCAACCTCTCTATCTCTCTTAATTTCTTGGTAAGTGATGCTTGAACACCCTACTACACCTAATGATGGTTATATTATGCTTAGAAGTGGCTTGAGTGTTGGATTATATGATTTATTTCTTGGTTTGGCTTGATTTGGTGAAGTTTTCCATTTTATGATGAATTTTCTGGTTTCATATGATTTTGATGTTTTGGACTAGTATGATGGTTGGTAATAAGGGGCTTTGGCTCTAGTAGGTGTGAATTGTTGTTAAATGCAATCAATTTTGGATTTGGAGTGAAATGTGAAAAGTTAGGGTTCTTGAACCCCTATTCTGTCCGAAATTTTAGGTCATAGCTAGAGGTCTAATTGGACTTTGCTCAAAACATTAAAGTTGTAGGTATTGATGAGTTTAGTGTGCCTGCAAAATTTCAGGGCAATTGGACAAGTGTAGAGTGAGTTATGCCATTTTTACTGTTGCTGTTTTTGGTGCACAGAATGTCCGAACTGCGATAGTAATTGCCTGTTTTGACTGGAATTGGTTTGGATTTTGAAGTTGGTGTCTTCTGAGGAAATGTAGCTGAATGTCTTAGCTAACATATTCCTTTGGAATTTCGGCATTTGGACTTGTATGGACTGAGATATACCGATTACAGTTTTCTGCGTTTTGCAAATCTGTTTTGGTAATTCTGGTTTGGTATTTGGCACTTTTGACCTAGTTGTGCTAGGATTTGGACTGAGAGGCCTTCTACATTGTTGTAGCCCTGTTTCATAGCTTCGAAACGGTGGGTCTTACACCCCTAACCGATAATTGTAGTGAGAGTTGTGCCATTACCGCATTATGACGTCAAAACCGGTTTTCTTATCAAGGCCAACATTAAAGCCTTTCTTAATTTCTGGTTTGCTTTCATGCTTGTATATGTTTATAAAACCCTATTGGGGTTGTGAATTGGTGTTGTTTATGGCTCGGTATGGTTTCTTGTTTTATGATATTGTGAGCTATGGAACGACTCTTGACATGAAATGCTTATATGTGTGTTGTTGGGTTGTGATTGAAGAAAAATAATGAAGCCTTATGGCTGGAAAATTTGGTAAACACAAAGGGCATGCTGCCCGAATTTTTACTCGAGATTTAGAAAACTATATTCTCGACTTGAGTAAAGGTTAAGTATTTAACCCTTGAATTTCCATGCATGAAACCCTATTGGGCGGTAATTGGTTTGACTTTATGAACTCGTTATCGAGTCTTATGGTATTTGGTTTTACATGTTCTAGGGCGTGTACGATAAGCTTGCACGACATTCTCTGAGGAAGTGCATGAATAGCACTTAATTTGATTGGTGAGTGTCTACTTCACTTGTGTGCTATTATATGGCTTTGATATTTGAACTTGGAAGATGTTGTATGTAATGGATTGATGTGAGAGTGTAACTTTATCACTCTCACTTATTTGTTTTCACATGTTATTGAAAAGTATTGGAAAAGTTATATGAACTGATATATGAAAGAAATACATGACTTGATATCGATTGGACAAGTATCCCAACGACTACAACATGTTTTATCATTGAGCTCAACCCGCATTGGTAGTTGATTGAGTCGAGCCGACAAAGGGTTGGTCTGTGAACAATTAATGAGCCTTGGGTAAAGTTATACAGGAATCTTGTAGTATGAGAGACTCTTGATTCCGGTATACTCGAGTAATACCACAGTGGCAAGTGTTTGGAGTGCGGGCCCGGTAGGGGGATGTTTGGTGGAAGGAATGGGAGAGAAGAGGGGTCTACAGTTGGTTACTTTTCAAAACATTGACGGAGAGTCAATGAGACCGATCAAGAATTCAAACGAGGAAAAGGGCTCTTGAGAGCCACCCGTATCCTTTTATCCTCATTATTAATGTGTGGCTTTTAATTTATTTTGGTAAATTGGACTGTTAAGGCTTGATTGTATCCATGAACTTGGTTGGCCTTGAGTTGTAATTCTCAACTGGGCAATTAGCTCACGCCCGTTCCTTTTGTTTTCCTTACAGGAATATGACTCCTTTTGGAATGAATTGTTGATAAATGGTTGCCCAAATGAACTAGATGAATGACTCTTTGTATTGTATTATAAAATGGGACCCCTAAATGTATCATTAGGCCGTTTTCACTTTTGTTTTGGCAGAAACAAAACCATATATTGGTAGTGACTTTTGTATCACTTTTAAATGTCATTTTGGTTTGTAAAGGCTAAATGTTATGGGGTATATGTAATTCGATGTTTGGTTGGGTTCGGACGAGTCGGTTACTATTCATGGCCGACTCCGGGTTTCATTTTCTTTTATTTTGGGTTATTTTGCCCTTTTGCCTTATTTGCGCGCGTTATAAGTTCCGGAACGTGAAAGATCGCTCTAATCTGATCCGTAGTCCTGGCGAGAGCTGGGCAGGCAGTCCGCTAACCTCTTTGGTTCGCCTTAGGGGAAGGTGGGGCTGTCACAGGTGGTATCAGAGCCACGTCGCGTGATCTCTGCGCGAAGTGAGACTGGGCCAAGTGGTGTTGTGGTCCTAATTTCATGAATATGTTTAAGTGCTCGTTTGAGCATAAGCTATGAACCTTGAAGTGTTAGAGGTCTTTAATCTTTCTCATGGTATATAAGGACCCTAGATAAGTATGTCGGACAGGAATTTTGATTTGTAGATGGTTTACTCTTGGGACTGGCCAGCTCGAGATGTGAACTATCTTATTTCGGATTCTCGTGCCCGAGTACCCCAGAATTGAGGTGATGTAAGCTACTAGGTATTTGAACCCTGTGTTTTGGAAACAAGCCTTGTATTTTGGAAACGTGAACAGGCTTTGTCTGACTAAGATGAGCACAAGAGATCAATGGACATCTAGTTTGGATAGTAAGTGACGTGAGAGACCAGACGGGCTGGTACTGGGATGACTTTTCGACTATATATGACTAAGTCTATATTTGCTTACCTGCTTATCCGTCTTTTAATATAACGTGTTATATGCGATATGTTATTGGTATGATAGATTTTGTTATGTTAGTCAATTTATTGCATTCATGCATGGAAGTACCCTTTTGGGAAAAAAAAAAAACCCGCGGACATGGTCATAGCAGTGACACAAAACGAGACCAAGAGTCAAAGAGAAGAAAGGGAGGAAACAACACCTGAACCGAACATGGACCAAGAGTGCTACTTGTAATCAAGACTTTCTTATGACCCATTGTTTTGCCGACAGGCTACCATCTGAGGTCCAGCAACTCTGTAAAAATGGGCAGCGTCGGGTTGAGAATGTATAATGAAATCGGGGTCCCTTCGAGACGAAAATAGAAGTCCAAAAGAACTAGTCGCGATACTGGAAGGGCGCTGGAAGCACGAAGTATTACAGGCAGAAAATGAGCTCCTGCACAAAAAATTAGAGCTAAAAAGGAGAATATGAAGGGATTTCCGAAGGAGGCCTGGAAAAGGCCTCAAATGCATCAAGAAAATGCAAAGGTGCAAGTGAAACTTCCCAACATACGGAAAGGGGTGCAGTGGTAGCGGAAGTGGGGAACCTTCTAAGTAACAGAGTGATACCAGTTATTCGGGCCGCCATGGGACAATGCGGCGGTAAATAAAAGATTTGTCAATGAAAGCCAAACCAGACAGGGGGAGATTTCTCCGAAAAGCAAAAAGATGACTTTCCACTTGACTTGTGACTATTGCGGAAAGGCCAATCACACTGAGAATGATTGCTGGAGAAAGGGGAGTAGATGTCTGCGCTGTGGGAGCATCGAGCATCGAATTGCATATTGCCCGATTAAAGTGCGGAAAAAGAAAAGAACTCAACAACCAACCCAGACCGACCATGCACCGTCAAGTGGAGAAGGGACTGGAATGAAGAACCTCGTTTCTTCTGACTCTGAAGACGGAGAAGGTACAGGCCATTGGATACTTTAAATTTGAAGGAAAATTTCGAGGACGAAATTCTTTTAAGGGGGGGAGAGTGTGAGAACCCGTAAAACCCTAATTATTTTCCTAGGATTTATTTCCCCATAATTGCATGTTTTCTGCATTTTCGGGCCTAGGAATATTTTTCTGGTAGATTTTATGAGTAATTATAGTTTTTAGATGATTTTTCTAGTATTGGTGAGTTTTTAGAAAATTAAGAATATATTTTGGACGTGGGACCCACTAGTGCGAAAAGTTTGGAAAAATTCGGCCAATAAGGTTAAGTTTCGGATACAGTGAAAATTTTATCGGGTGTTAAGAGATAAGTAGTGTGTGTGAAGTGATTGATGTGAGAGAGAGAAAAGAATGATAAGGATGCATTTATGGAGGTGACAAGTGTCACCTTCCCATTTGTTGGACTTTAAGAAAGACTATTCACTATTTTGACTTTTGACCCAAGGAAGTAAATATCTCAAAAATTCACAAAAAATTACCATTTTCTTACCTTGTGTTGGCCGGCTCTCTCTCTTGCAAGAAGGAAGGAAATTCTTCAACTTTCTAGCTTCCATTTCACTCAATCTTCCACAACTAATCACCTAGAATAGATTCTACTCCATAAAAACCTTTCTTCTAGTGCTAGTAAGTAGTTTGGTGGAGTTTGTTTGAAGAGCTAAGGTGTCCAACATCTCTCTCTCTTAATTTCTTGGTAAGTGATGCTTGAACACCCTACTACACCTAATGATGTTTATGTTATGCTTAGAAGTAGCTTGAGTGATGGTATATGTGATTTATTTCTTGGTTTGAAGTGATTTGGTTGAGTTTTTTATTTTTTGAGTAATTTTCTGGTTTCATATGATCTTGATGGTGTGGTTGTTTTTGATGGTTGGTAATAAGGGGCTTTGACTCTAGTGGGTGTGAATTGTTGATAAATGCAATCAATTTTGGGTTTGGAATGAAATGTGAAAAGTTAGGGTTCATGAACCCCTAATCTGTCTGAAATTTTAGGTCATAGATAGAGGCCGAATTGTACTTTGCTCAAAACATGAAAGTTGTAGGTATTGATGAGTTTAGTGTGCCTGCAAAATTTCAGGGAAATTGGACAAGTGTAGAGTGAGTTATGCCGTTTTTACTGTTGCTGTTTTTGGTGCACAGAATGTCTGAACTGCGATAGTAATTGCCTGTTTTGACTGGAATTGGTTTGGATTTTGGTGTTGGTGTCTTCTGATGAAATGTAGCTGGATGTCTTAAATAACTTATGCCTTTGGAATTTGGCATTTGGGACTTGTATGGACTGAGGATATACCATACAGTTTTCTGTGTTTTTGCAAACCTGTTTTTGTGATTCTGGTTTATGTGTTTGGGCATTTTTTACTTAGTTGGGTCCAGGAACTGGATTGAAAGTGACCTCTACATTGTTGTAGCCCTGTTTCAATAGCTTTGAAACGGTGGGTCTTACACCCCTAACCGATCATTGTAGTGAGAGTTTGCCATTACCCGGCATTATGACGTCCAAAACAGGTTTTTCTTATCAAGCCAACATTAAAGCCTTCTTTAATTTCTGGTTTGCTTTCATGCTGTATATGTTTATAAAACCCTATTGGGGTGTGAATTGGTGTTGTTTTGGCTCGGTATGTTTTTGTTTTTTCATGTATTGTGAGCTGATGGAGCGGCTCTTGACCATGAAATGCTTATATGTGTGTTGTTGGGTTGTGGATCTGAAGAAAATAATGAAAGCCTTATGGCTGGAAAATTTGGTAAACAACAATAGGGCATGCTGCCCGAAATTTTACTCGAGATTAGAAAACTATATTCTCGACTTGAGTAAAGGTTTTAAGTATTTAACCCTTGAATTTCCATGCATGAAAACCATTATTGGGCGATAAATTGGTTTGACTTTATGACTCGTTATCGGTTCTTATGGTATTTGTATACATGTTCATGGGCGTGACGATAGCCTCACGACAATTCTCCTGACGGAAGTGCATGAAATAGCACTAATTGACTTGGTGATGGTACTACTCACATTGTGTGCTATTATATGGCTTTGATATTTGAACTGAGATGTTGCAATGTTAATGGATTGATGTGAGAGTGTACTTTATCACTTTACTTATTGTTCACATTTATTGAAAAGTTAATTGAAAGTTATTATAACTGATATAATGAAACATGAAATACATGACTTGATATCGATTGGACAAGTATCCAACGACTACAAATGTTACATTGACGCTCAACCCCATTGGTAGTTGATTGAATCGAGCCGACAAGGGTTTGGTCGTGACAATTAATGAGCCTTGGGTAAAGTTATAAGGAATCTTGTAGTATGAGAGACTCTTGATTCCGGTATACTCGAGTAATACCACAGTGCAAGTGTTTGGAGTGCGGGCCCGGTAGCGGGATGTTTGGTGGAAGGAATGGGAGAGAAGAGGAGTCTACGGTTGGTCACTCTTCAACATTGACGGAGAGTCAATGAGGTTGGATCAAGACATAAGCGTGGAAATGGGCTCTTGAGAGCCGACCGTATCCTTTCACTGATTTACTTTACTTCGAAATTGCATACTTGAATTGAATGGTTTTGCTTATGTGATCTTAATTGCTATTGTGATAGTTGCTCACTGAGCTTTAGCTCACCCCGTTCCTTTTGTTTTCTTTACAGGAATATGACTCTTTTGGAATGAATTTTGATAAATGGTTGCCAAATGAACTAGATGAATGACTCTTTTGTATTGTATATAAAATGGGACCCTAAATGTATCATTAGGGCCGTTTTCACTTTTGTTTTGGCAAACCATATATGTAGTGACTTTTGTATCACTTTTAAATGTCATTTTTGGTTTGTAAAGGCTAAATATTTTGTGGTTTATGTAATTCGATGTTTGGTTGGGTTCGGACGAGTCGGTTACTATTCATGGCCGACTCCGAATTTTGTTTCTTTTATTTTGGGTTATTTTGCCCTTTTGCCTTATTTGCGCGCGTTATAAGTTCCGGAACGTGAAAGATCGCTCTATACTGCACCGTTAGTCCTGGCGAGAGCTGGACAGGCAGTCCGCTAACCTCTTTGGTTCGCCTTAGGGGAAAGTGGGGCTGTCACAGGTGGTATCAGAGCCACGTCGCGTGGTCTTTGCGCGAAGTGAGACTGGGTCAAGTGGTGTTGTGGTCCTAATTTCATGAATATGTTTAAGTGCTCGTTTGAGCATAAGTTATGAACCTTGAAGTGTTATAGGTCTTTAATCTTTCTCATGGTATTTAAGGACCCTAGATAAGTATGTCGGACAGGAATTTTGATTTGTAGATGGTTTACTCTTGGGACTGGTCAGCTCGAGATGTGAACTATCTTATTTCGGATTCCCGTGCCCGAGTACCCCAGAATTGAGGTGATGTAAGCTACTAGGTATTTGAACCCTGTGTTTTGGAAACAAGCCTTGTATTTTGGAAACGTGAACAGGCTTTGTCTGACTAAAATGAGCACAAGAGATCAATGGACATCTAGTTTGGATAGTAAGTGACGTGAGAGACCAGACGGGCTGGTACTGGGATGACTTTTCGACTATATATGACTAAGTCTATATTTGCTTACCTGCTTATCCGTCTTTTAATATAACGTGTTATATGCGATATGTTATTGGTATGATAGATTTTGTTATGTTAGTCAATTTATTGCATTCATGCATGGAAGTACCCTTTTGGGAAAAAAAAAAAAAAAAACCTCGCGGAACATGTCATGAGTGAAACACAAAAAGACAAAGAGTCCCAAGAAGAAGAAAGGGAGGAAACAACACCTGAACCGAACATGGACCCAAGAGTGCTACTTGTAAATCAAGACTTTCTTATGAACCATTGTTTGGCCGACAGGCTACCATCTGAGGTCCAGCAACTCTGTAAAATGGCACGTAGGGTTGAGAATGTATAATGAATCGGGTTTCGGAGACGAAATAGAATACCAAAAGAACATAGTCGCATACTGGGAAGGGCGCTGGAAGCACGAGTATACAGAGAAAATTGAGCTCCTGCACAAAAACTTAGAGCTAAAAAGGAAATATGAAGGGATTTCCGAGGAGGCCCTGGAAAAGGCTCAATGCATCAAGAATGCAAAGGTGCAAGTGAAAGCTTCCCAAATACGGAAAAGGGGTGCAGTGGGTAGCGTGAGTGGGGAACCTTCTAAAGTACAGAAAGTGAACCAGTTATTCGGGCCGCCATGGACAATGGCGGCGGTAGATAAAAGATTTGTCAATGAAAGCCAAACCAGACAGGGGGAGATTTCTCCGAAAAGCAAAAAGATGACTTTCCACTTGACTTGTGACTATTGCGGAAAAGCCAATCACACTGAGAATGATTGCTGGAGAAAGGGGAGTAGATGTCTGCGCTGTGGGAGCATCGAGCATCGAATTGCATATTGCCCGATTAAAGTGCGGAAAAAGAAAAGAACTCAACAACCAACCCAGACCGACCCTGCACCGTCAAGTGGAGAAGGGACTGGAATGAAGAACCTCGTTTCTTCTGACTCTGAAGACGGAGAAGGTACAGGCCATTGGATACTTTAAATTTGAAGGAAAATTTCGAGGACGAAATTCTTTTAAGGGGGGGAGAGTGTGAGAACCCGTAAAACCCTAATTATTTTCCTAGGGTTTATTTCCCCTTAATTGCATGTTTTCTGCATTTTCGGGCCTAGGAATATTTTTCTGGTAGATTTTATGAGTAATTATAGTTTTTAGATGATTTTTCTAGTATTGGTGAGTTTTTAGAGAATTAAGAATATATTTTGGACGTGGGACCCACTAGTGCGAAAAGTTTGGAAAAATTCGGCCAATAAGGTTAAGTTTCGGATACAGTGAAAATTTTATCGGGTGTTAAGAGATAAGTAGTGTGTGTGAAGTGATTGATGTGAGAGAGAGAAAAGAATGATAAGGATGCATTTATGGAGGTGACAAGTGTCACCTTCCCATTTGTTGGACTTTAAGAAAGACTATTCACTATTTTGACTTTTGACCCAAGGAAGTAAATATCTCAAAAATTCACAAAAAAATTACCATTTTCTTACCTTGTGTTGGCCGGCTCTCTCTCTTGCAAGAAGGAAGGAAATTCTTCAACTTTCTAGCTTCCATTTCACTCAATCTTCCACAACTAATCACCTAGAATAGATTCTACTCCATAAAAACCTTTCTTCTAGTGCTAGTAAGTAGTTTGGTGGAGTTTGTTTGAAGAGCTAAGGTGTCCAACATCTCTCTCTCTCTTAATTTCTTGGTAAGTGATGCTTGAACACCCTACTACACCTAATGATGTTTATGTTATGCTTAGAAGTAGCTTGAGTGATGGTATATGTGATTTATTTCTTGGTTTGAAGTGATTTGGTTGAGTTTTTTATTTTTTGAGTAATTTTCTGGTTTCATATGATCTTGATGGTGTGGTTGTTTTTGATGGTTGGTAATAAGGGGCTTTGACTCTAGTGGGTGTGAATTGTTGATAAATGCAATCAATTTTGGGTTTGGAATGAAATGTGAAAAGTTAGGGTTCATGAACCCCTAATCTGTCTGAAATTTTAGGTCATAGATAGAGGCCGAATTGGACTTTGCTCAAAACATGAAAGTTGTAGGTATTAATGATTTTAGTGTGCCTGCAAAATTTCAGGGAAATTGGACAAGTGTAGAGTGAGTTATGCCGTTTTTACTGTTGCTGTTTTTGGTGCACAGAATGTCTGAACTGCGATAGTAAGTGCCTGTTTTGACTGGAATTGGTTTGGATTTTGGAGTTGGTGTCTTCTGATGAAATGTAGCTGGATGTCTTAAATAACTTATGCCTTTGGAATTTTGGCATTTGGACTTGTATGGACTGAGATATACCGATTACAGTTTTCTGTGTTTTGCAAACCTGTTTTGGTGATTCTGGTTTAGTGTTTGGCATTTTTGACCTAGTTGGGTCAGGAACTGGTTTGAGTGACCTTCTACATTGTTGTAGCCCTGTTTCATAGCTTTGAAACGGTGGGTCTTACACCCCTAACCGATAATTGTAGTGAGAGTTGTGCCATTACCGCATTATGACGTCAAAACCGGTTTTCTTATCAAGGCCAACATTAAAGCCTTTCTTAATTTCTGGTTTGCTTTCATGCTTGTATATGTTTATAAAACCCTATTGGGGTTGTGAATTGGTGTTGTTTATGGCTCGGTATGGTTTCT
>NW_020863814.1:0-20998 GCF_003713205.1 Coffea eugenioides
TCTACTTTGATCATATTCTACTTTGATCATATTCTAATTGGATGCTAAGTTGTCACAATCTGCTTAAATTCTAAGAAAACTGAAGTCTACACTGAGTGTGTTAATGATTTAGTCAATTCGGTGTATTCTATAATATGCTATCTTCAGTTCTGTATATTCAGTCTCAAGATGCTATACAATCTTTTGACATTTTGCTTGACAGGCCCTTGTTGCTATACGTGAAAGTGAATTGAGTATTAGAACATTACACAATGTATTTGAGTTTTGGAAAATCTGGTGCCAAAAGAATTTCCAAAATTTGTTATATTAGAGGAAAGAAATGTACGATTAGAAATGTGAACACAAAACATCTACCAACATTGTTTTTGGAGACTAGTACTCTTGATGATGTGTTCGCCTACAAGCTGATAGGTTTTTGTATCTTAACCTATCATTTACTACAATCAAAATTTTGCTAGCTATGTTTGCAAGCTTTATATTTTAATCAGAACAAAACTTTTCTATTTCATATTTTAATCAAAGTACATACAATCATTTTACTTACACAACCGGTGGCCTAGTTTTAGTATCAGCTATACCAAACTTTAAGATACAGTGTTAGTATCAGCTATACCAAACTTTAAGATACCACCAATTCAATGAATCTCTTTGTTTGGTTGGTCAATGAGTGGATGTGAGTTATTGTCTCTGTTAGTAGACAAACCACTTTGTCTGCAGAATATAAGCATCGACAGAGAGGAGACATGAGAAGAAAGGTCAAATTTCCATTTTGAGTTTTTATCAATGTTTTCAGAACCGGACCGGACGGGACGGTTTGACCAGTCGAACCGCGAACCGGACATGTCACCGGTCCGGTCTGATACCAAAGCCGGAAGTTAATGAAAAATCGTTAAAAACGGTTGAACCGTGTGAACCGTTAAAAACTGTTCGAACCGTGAACCGGCGATTTTTTAATTTCCAAACATTTGACTCCAACAAACCGTTAAAAACCGATCGAACCGTATGAACCGTTAAAAACCGTTCGAACCGTAAACCAGCGGTTTTCTACTTAATTTAAATAAAATACTAATAATCAGATTTAAAAAAAATAGAGAACCGTTGAACCGACCGGTTCGACTGGTCGAACCGCGAACCGGATCCCTCTCCGGTTCGCTGGCCGGTCCGAGTTTAAAAACATTGGTTTTTATGGGGATGGAAAGCATAAAAATGGACAGATATGAGGGGATGGCTTTTGGAGCCACAGTTAAGAAAGTGTCCAATTGGCGAGAAATGGATTAGAGTTACCAAAATGCAACTTTTAGCCTCAAAAATATATAAAATAGGATAGCATTAAATTTACCAAACCATTTCTTTCATCTCTTGAACTCTAAAAACAAGATTTAAAAGCTCTCTAATCTCTTGCTTCTCATCTCCTATCATTTTTTGTGTCATTAACTAACTTTTCTTCTCTCTCTCCCCTAAACTCCAAAACTAGCTGTACTTATGCATTGATTCATTTTAACACGTTGCCAGACCCGGAAGTCCAGGGTAAGGAAACCAATAACAAACATGCACTTTTCAGGAATATTGGAGCAGAAACAGTATTGATGAGAAAACATCTACAATCCCATGGTGAAAACAAAGGCGCCACCACATTTCTTGCTTTCAATAATAATATCAATTCAAATAAACAAAAACTCCAGCAGCACACACATACAAACACACAAGTAATCGAAGGGTTCCTTCTCACTTTTTCTGATGTAAGGGTAAATGAATCTAGTAGCAGGTCACCAACAAGGGTACTTTTATTTCTTAAACAGGTAATTACACAGATAATGATTGGCAGATGGAGCTAAAAGATACAGTAAGCCACATATCTAGTGGTATCATCAAATATGATAAAATGAAACTACTACACTAGAATGTTGAGCGCCAGGGAAGTAAGAGCCTATATGCACCACTTAGCGGACCATGAATGCATGAAGGTAAGATCTAATTGAAAACTCCAAAACTTTTTCGTCACTATCACAAAAATTGGATGTCTACTAAAAAATAGACAGCGGGCATGAACTTCCCTCAACCTGAAATTCCCTCTTCAACATGATAATTACTGCAAAAAAACATATATAAAACGACATCATATTTCCAAAAATACAAATGCAGCACCACAATGACTAGCTCTTAAACCTAATGCTGCGGCTGATTGCTGCATTAATACCCGAGGCTTCCCCACCATAAGTACCAGTTGGCTTCCTGATATCTCCCACTTGTCCCTTCCTAGTTCCTACGCACCACTGCTTTTTGGTGCTTCAGTTGTGAGAAAGAGAGATTCACAATCCGCCAGCATTAATCATTCGCACCTATTTGGTTCTTCTTTTTCTTGTCCAAAATCTTGAGACTACTGTGATTGAAGTTCCCAAAGCAGAGAAACTGGGAATATTTACGGGCTTGGGCAGTTTGAAAAAAAGCTACAGCTATAGCAGAAAAAGTGGAAGATTCAAGGAAGGCAAAAACAAAGAGCTGTTAGAGCCAGTCTTGAGAATATTATGGAAGTTTACACTAATTTAGTCAACACAGAGATAAGAAAGATTTCTTAGCCGCTTTCAGAAGTATGTGATTTACATTTGAAGAAGTGGCTCAGTCCAATGTAATGTCAAAATCGAACTAAGTGCAACAACCACAAATTTGACAGCAACACGTGCTCATCACATCAGCTATCAAAAGAGGAGCTAGGGCCTAAAGATTTGGAACAGAGCGCTGGATGATACACGAGTAAATACTTGAAAGCTGATTGCTAAATTCTACATAATTGTATTCATGCATTCCTTATAGGTCAAATGACTAGGTCAAGGGATGGTTGGAACCATCGCATCGAAGGCTTTTCCCCAGATTTTACAACTTCAGTTGAGCTTAAATAGTAGTGTTTCTGTTCAAAGATAAAGTTTGCAAGACATTTCCCCAAATTTTGCAGGTTTAGGTTAGCTATTATTTCTGTTCAATAATAAAGTTCAGATGCCAAATTTTCGAGCCCGTAACAAGATTTCATGCTCAGTGTCACAAGAATTATGAACAATTTTAAGATCACAGCTTTTACTGCAGAAAATTTAGTTTACGAAATGAGATTAAACCAGAGACAAACCTAGTATGCATCTCTGCCTTTGCTGCAAGCTTTGCAGCATGTTCTAGTTCTGCCTGCTTGTAAAATCCCAAATCTGATTCGGTCTCACCATCCAAATCAACTTCTGGAACCCTCTCATTCACAAGAGTTCCAGATTCATCATCCAAAACTCTAAGTTCTTTTCCAGCCCCAGCCAAAACTCTAAGTGATTAAAGCACAGCGGATTGAGACTGCCAGGGGACAGGTTAAAGCCTTCCATGACCGGAAAAGGAGGTAACTCAGCTCGAATGACTCCACGGTTGGACAGAGCTTGCGAAACGAGCCACTTGCTAAGATGAGTAAAGACACAGATGGTCCACGACCTACAAGAACCCCGAATAGTTTTGGGCGAGGTCAGATAGTGTAAGAGCCTCAGAGGAGTGTTCAGCGTGAAGGGTCAGGTACGGCCGCTAAGCCAACCTGTGGTTTCTGTGGGGGCAATCACACCGATGAAAGTTGCTGGAAAAATAGTTCGGTACGGAAATGTTTCAAATGTGGCAGCACCGAACATTTGATTGCCCGGTGCCCTAAGATGCAGAAGGAAGGACTCAAACCTCCAACAGAAGGGACCACAACGAAGCCATCAAATGCAGGGAAAAATCGACCCAAAGGGCCAGCAAGAGTGTATGCAATGGGTCAACCCGAAGGGACTGACCCTTCGGCGGGTTTCGAAGGTACGCTTTGACCAAAGAATTAATTTCGAGAACGAAATTGTCCTAGGTGGGGGAGATTGTAAGGCCCCAGTCCGTTCGTAAGTTGATATTAGGGTTATTCATTATTTTGTACGGCTGAATTATGGTTTTAGAACTAAGGAGAAATCATAATCTCGGCTAAGATTGAAAACCCTAACTTTGCTTAAGATAAAACCCTAGTTTATGTATTATTCGTAAGCTCGAGTTATAGTTTATATGCGGTATTCTAGTGTGTGTTTTGGCACAAGTAAAAATAGGATTCGTTATCGTTTACAGAGGTTTAATAAGTTTGAAAATGGTTAGCAAACCCTAGATTAGCAAACCTCTAGTGTTATAAATTATTAGAAAGCTTAAGTTGGGTTTAAAAACCCTAATTTTGCCAATATTATAAAAGTTGTTGTTTAATTATTTTATTTATGGAGAAAGTATGTTTAAGTATAAGTGATTAAGATGAAAAAGTGATTAGTGAAATAATTAAGTGTGATTATGTGTTTTAAACTAGATTAAGCTAGAACCTATGGAGTAAATTGAAAGATTATCAAATGTTTGAGGGAAAATGTATAAGAAAGAGAAAGTTGGAGTGCAAGGGTTAAAAGTGCAATTCAGGAACTTTTATGTGATTGGTTAAGTTTAATAAATATTTTTTCTTGTCTTTGACTATTTAACACCTTAGGAGTATGAAGTAATCACAAGACAAACAAGACAAACTTGGAGAGCAAGGGAGAGAGAGAAGAGCCGAGATTGAGGGAGTGAAAAAGAAGAGAAAATTCTCCAAAAATCTTCAAATTTTAGCTTTCATCTTGCCTTTGGATCTTGTGGGAACAACTTAAGAGTTTGACTGTCAAAGATTGATCATCTACCTAACTCACTTGAAGGTATGCTATCTTCTTTAAAAGATAAGTGTTGGGGTTTTAATCTCTAAGCTATGGAAGTGATGTATTTTGTTGTGATCATGGATTTGTATGGTGGATTTGATGTTATATTGAAGTTTATGGTTTAATTATGATGATGATGTTGCTGAAATTTTGATTAAACTTATGAAAGAATGAGGGTTTCATGCTAAACGAGTTAACTAACTTTAATTTTGTGCTATGGAGATTGTAGTGGTTGTGTTTGATAATTTGCCTCATTTGATTGGTTGGTTTCTAGCAAAAATCTGATTTGGGTTAAGAAACCCTAGACTCCATTAGGTTAGTTTAGTTGAGCTTATGGCTATTGAGTTAGGGTTTGTGTAGTTGGATGGTAAAACAAGTTCTATGGTGCAAATAAAATTAGATTAAGGATTATGGCTAGTATTTGGTGATTTTGGGTTAACTTGTGAAGGAATTTTGGACCACTCCTAGACTGATATAAGTATGATTGTTGGGTATCAAATTGGTTAGAAAAACTTGCATAAGAATCATAAGAACGGACCGTACGGTTGTGGCGCGCAAAACCGGCAAATCTGGGAAATTAGGACAGTTCAGGATTCGAACTTCGGCTTTGTTTTTCTTGATATTGCGTACAGATTCAGAAATTCCTCAAAACATGAAAGTTGTAGCCTTGTAAGTCCTGCATATGCCTGTAAAATTTCAGGTCAATCGGATTTGCGTAACCTGAGTTATAGATGAAATACTCAAGCCTGTTTTGAACATCAGATTCTGTGCGTTTTTAGTTTAGTTTCTGCCCGTGACTTTTTTGGTTTTGATACCATACGATCTGGGTGTTGACTCCTTCATAAGAAATATAGATCTTGGTTTTAGCTTCGAAACGGTATAAAGTTCGTCAAAATCCGAGTTCCGTAGCTCCTGTTATGACCGAAACAAGATCGATCGTCAGAACTGCCTTGAATCTGGACAGTTCTGACGGGTACTTTGACACTCAACTTTCGTTCTGTTCTGAGTGGATTCAGGTCTTGGCCAAAACATCAAAGTTTTAGTCTTATGTCTCAGCTTTCTAATGCCTTTGGAATTTCCTGATTTGGATTTGTGAGCTGGGAGTTACAGTCCAGCAAACATACCCTGTCCGTTACTCCAGAGTGCGAATTCCTGGAACGGTTTTCTGCACTTTCGACCCCTCTCTGTTCAGATCCGGAGTTAGGTGTCTTCATGAAAGTTATAGACTTTTCTCTTAGTTTAGCAACGGTACCTCATGTATCTTGATCCGACACTTGTAGTTTCGATTAGGCTCAAAACAGTTTTGACTGCAAAACGGCTAGGCCGCCATTTCCGTTTCCGTATGCCGTTTCCGCACTCGTGTGTGCCGATTTCGCCGTTTTGCTTGTTTTAAGTATGTTAGTAGCCGTTTGTGATGGTATGTGACACAATCTTCTATTTCAGACGTTGGCGAGTTAGATGGAGCCGGTGGGGCCTACTAGCTATTTTTCGCGGCACGAATTTCGAACTTTCGTTCTTTTGTTCATTGAGTAAGTATTCAGGCCGCTCCTACGTGTTAGTTGCTTATGTGTTTCGATACTTATGAAAAGGGTACCTAAGCGAGGATGTACTTTATCGCGCTCGATCTAAACCCCAATTTGTGCACATATTTGTACATGACATATGTATATGAATCATTTTGGAACTAAACCCCTTGAGCTTGTGGCTCGGGGTGACTTTTGAATAAATTTTGTGAAGTTTGTGAGTTTGGGGCCCGATCTCATGACCTAGATGGACTATTCGAGCCGGTTAGGGCTTGGTCGAAGTTAGTCCAGCCTGGTTTGAGGTCACCAAGTTTGTGAATCCGGTTCACCGATTATGTGGACCAAGTTTGTGACCCGAGCTTGTGAACCAAGCTCAATTTCGTTCGCTCGAGCAAGTTTGTGAGGTGTCTGGCCAGAGAGGGTGATAAGGTGTACGGTGGGAGTACAAGTGAAGTTCTACGGACCATTAATTGTGGTCGACGGAGTGTCGGCAGGAGATCATACATGGCACATGAATTGGCTTTGGAGCCACCTGTATCCTTATTATGTGATGTTACTTTTCTGCTTTTGCTTTACTCTTACTGTGTACCTGTTGTTACGTGAAATTTACGCTTTCGCCCCTGTTTACTTACTAAGCATATAGCTTACCCCTTTCCTTTTGTTTTCCTTAGCAGGGGCCGACGCGGGGACTTTTGGCACATACACTAGTATAGTTAGCTTTGCTTGTAATAGTTGAACAATTAGGATGTTTGTTTTTGTTGTGGTGGTTTGTATAAGGACCCTCCTTAAGATCTACATTTTGGTTTTGGTTGTAATGATAAGGATGTAATAGTGTGAGCAGGCACTTTTGGAGAATGTAATTATAACTCTTTTGGGATTGTATATAGTATGTATAGTACTCTTTTGGATTTTCTGGCTTTTATTGTTTTAAGTTTTGAGTCCTGGCGCGAGCTAGGCAGGCAGCCCGCCGATACCCTTGGGTTCGCCCTTGGGAGAAGTGGGATCGTCACAGTTGGTATCAGAGCGCCTAGGTTAGAGGACTTGGGCAAGTGGGACATACGCGATAGGCACTAGGCATATTTGATTCTTTTAAGCTGAATGATATACTTTAAGCTGAAATGCCGGTTGACTGACGACTTAATGTTTTGTAGGAATGTATCCGGGCGGTTCGAGTGGTGCGGGACCCAGTGGAGTGGGACCGAAATTTCCGAGTACGAGAGGCGTAGAGGATCGAGTGCTGCGTAAGCGGGCGATCCGCTATCGGCAGAGACCTGGAGAGCCTTACACTTTATACTCCCCTTTTGGTCAGGTGGCGCACCGACCTTGTGGATGTTGGTACACATACTGTTATCCTGACGAGGTCGTCCTGGCTGTGGACGACGAGCGACGCAGCCTGCTTAGACAGCTAGACGAGGCTAGAGAGGTTGGCCTTGGGCAGGCAAGGCGCATTGGATACTTGGAGCAGGGTCTCCGAGAGGAGAGGGAGAGAACCGATGCTTTGCACCGTCAGTTTCAGGACACACACCAGCACCTCTTCGCTATGAAGAGGCAGCTGAGGGATAGGGACCGGAGTATGTCTGTCGACTGCGAGCTTCTACTAGATCTAGCCGCAGAGGCACCGCCACGAGCCACCGGTCCAGAGAGGATGGACGAGGTGGACACGTTAGGGTCCGTTGGGAACCTGGGCCCTAGGGGAGGCGATTAGGGTCGTTTTTGTACTTTTGTTTCGCTAGTGTATGACTTTTGTTAGAACTAGCCTGACTACTTTCTTTTGTCATTTGGTTGGCTGACTAGATTTTGGAGCCAGTGCTCATGTGTATATTGGGTTTTGTACCGACTGGAGGTCGGTAATGTGTAAATCTTTTGATGTGACCTTGTAACTATATGTATATATTTGAGTGGAATTTTTTTGAACTTATCTTCTGTGTGTTTCTTGTGCATAAGTTTTACGTCTGTACTTTTGCTCATAGTTTGGATAATAAGCATACGTAATGTTCCAATCTATAGACTTGTATCCTTAGATGGACTCCGGGGGTCAAAGTAGAGATGGAGGGCAAGGGCGAGGCTCTGAAGGAAATAATGAGAGTGGGCCGGACCAAGTCGCTACAGCCATCCAGCGGATGGCCGATCTTCTGGAGTGAATGTCAAATCAACAGGGCCAAGGGAGCAGTACTGGAAATCCTGGACATAATTCGGGACATAATCCGGGTAATCATGAGGGAGAGGACCGTGCTTTAGAACGGTTCCAAAAATTTGCACCTCCTAAGTTTGTAGGTGGACCGACCCTGACTTAGCGGAGGGTTGGATGGACCGTATGCTAGATATTTTTGCCGCGCTTAGGTACTCGGAGGAACGACAGATATCCTTTGTTGCTTTTCAATTTGAAGGGGCCGCCCGAGCCTGGTGGAACGTGATTAAAGCCAAGTGGGAGCGCGAACAGATCCCTTGGACCTGGATCAATTTAACACGGGAATTTAATGAAAAATACTTGCCGTCCATTGTGCAAGAAAAAAGGGAAGATGATTTTATCCGCCTGCGTCAAGGGGCGTCTAGTGTGGCGGAGTATGAGATTCAGTTCACTAAACTCTCCCGCTTTGCCCCAGAGCTGGTACTAACAGAGTAAAAGCGAATTCGCCGTTTTACCCAAGGCTTGAATGTAGAGATCTAGGAAGCACTAGCGGCGGCACAGCTGGACACCTTTAGCCAGGCACTAGAAAAAGCACAGCGGATTGAGACTGCCAGGGGACAGGTTAAAGCCTTCCATGACCGGAAAAGGAGGTAACTCAGCTCGAATGACTCCACGGTTGGACAGAGCTTGCGAAACGAGCCACTTGCTAAGATGAGTAAAGACACAGATGGTCCACGACCTACAAGAACCCCGAATAGTTTTGGGCGAGGTCAGATAGTGTAAGAGCCTCAGAGGAGTGTTCAGCGTGAAGGGTCAGGTACGGCCGCTAAGCCAACCTGTGGTTTCTGTGGGGGCAATCACACCGATGAAAGTTGCTGGAAAAATAGTTCGGTACGGAAATGTTTCAAATGTGGCAGCACCGAACATTTGATTGCCCGGTGCCCTAAGATGCAGAAGGAAGGACTCAAACCTCCAACAGAAGGGACCACAACGAAGCCATCAAATGCAGGGAAAAATCGACCCAAAGGGCCAGCAAGAGTGTATGCAATGGGTCAACCCGAAGGGACTGACCCTTCGGCGGGTTTCGAAGGTACGCTTTGACCAAAGAATTAATTTCGAGAACGAAATTGTCCTAGGTGGGGGAGATTGTAAGGCCCCAGTCCGTTCGTAAGTTGATATTAGGGTTATTCATTATTTTGTACGGCTGAATTATGGTTTTAGAACTAAGGAGAAATCATAATCTCGGCTAAGATTGAAAACCCTAACTTTGCTTAAGATAAAACCCTAGTTTATGTATTATTCGTAAGCTCGAGTTATAGTTTATATGCGGTATTCTAGTGTGTGTTTTGGCACAAGTAAAAATAGGATTCGTTATCGTTTACAGAGGTTTAATAAGTTTGAAAATGGTTAGCAAACCCTAGATTAGCAAACCTCTAGTGTTATAAATTATTAGAAAGCTTAAGTTGGGTTTAAAAACCCTAATTTTGCCAATATTATAAAAGTTGTTGTTTAATTATTTTATTTATGGAGAAAGTATGTTTAAGTATAAGTGATTAAGATGAAAAAGTGATTAGTGAAATAATTAAGTGTGATTATGTGTTTTAAACTAGATTAAGCTAGAACCTATGGAGTAAATTGAAAGATTATCAAATGTTTGAGGGAAAATGTATAAGAAAGAGAAAGTTGGAGTGCAAGGGTTAAAAGTGCAATTCAGGAACTTTTATGTGATTGGTTAAGTTTAATAAATATTTTTTCTTGTCTTTGACTATTTAACACCTTAGGAGTATGAAGTAATCACAAGACAAACAAGACAAACTTGGAGAGCAAGGGAGAGAGAGAAGAGCCGAGATTGAGGGAGTGAAAAAGAAGAGAAAATTCTCCAAAAATCTTCAAATTTTAGCTTTCATCTTGCCTTTGGATCTTGTGGGAACAACTTAAGAGTTTGACTGTCAAAGATTGATCATCTACCTAACTCACTTGAAGGTATGCTATCTTCTTTAAAAGATAAGTGTTGGGGTTTTAATCTCTAAGCTATGGAAGTGATGTATTTTGTTGTGATCATGGATTTGTATGGTGGATTTGATGTTATATTGAAGTTTATGGTTTAATTATGATGATGATGTTGCTGAAATTTTGATTAAACTTATGAAAGAATGAGGGTTTCATGCTAAACGAGTTAACTAACTTTAATTTTGTGCTATGGAGATTGTAGTGGTTGTGTTTGATAATTTGCCTCATTTGATTGGTTGGTTTCTAGCAAAAATCTGATTTGGGTTAAGAAACCCTAGACTCCATTAGGTTAGTTTAGTTGAGCTTATGGCTATTGAGTTAGGGTTTGTGTAGTTGGATGGTAAAACAAGTTCTATGGTGCAAATAAAATTAGATTAAGGATTATGGCTAGTATTTGGTGATTTTGGGTTAACTTGTGAAGGAATTTTGGACCACTCCTAGACTGATATAAGTATGATTGTTGGGTATCAAATTGGTTAGAAAAACTTGCATAAGAATCATAAGAACGGACCGTACGGTTGTGGCGCGCAAAACCGGCAAATCTGGGAAATTAGGACAGTTCAGGATTCGAACTTCGGCTTTGTTTTTCTTGATATTGCGTACAGATTCAGAAATTCCTCAAAACATGAAAGTTGTAGCCTTGTAAGTCCTGCATATGCCTGTAAAATTTCAGGTCAATCGGATTTGCGTAACCTGAGTTATAGATGAAATACTCAAGCCTGTTTTGAACATCAGATTCTGTGCGTTTTTAGTTTAGTTTCTGCCCGTGACTTTTTTGGTTTTGATACCATACGATCTGGGTGTTGACTCCTTCATAAGAAATATAGATCTTGGTTTTAGCTTCGAAACGGTATAAAGTTCGTCAAAATCCGAGTTCCGTAGCTCCTGTTATGACCGAAACAAGATCGATCGTCAGAACTGCCTTGAATCTGGACAGTTCTGACGGGTACTTTGACACTCAACTTTCGTTCTGTTCTGAGTGGATTCAGGTCTTGGCCAAAACATCAAAGTTTTAGTCTTATGTCTCAGCTTTCTAATGCCTTTGGAATTTCCTGATTTGGATTTGTGAGCTGGGAGTTACAGTCCAGCAAACATACCCTGTCCGTTACTCCAGAGTGCGAATTCCTGGAACGGTTTTCTGCACTTTCGACCCCTCTCTGTTCAGATCCGGAGTTAGGTGTCTTCATGAAAGTTATAGACTTTTCTCTTAGTTTAGCAACGGTACCTCATGTATCTTGATCCGACACTTGTAGTTTCGATTAGGCTCAAAACAGTTTTGACTGCAAAACGGCTAGGCCGCCATTTCCGTTTCCGTATGCCGTTTCCGCACTCGTGTGTGCCGATTTCGCCGTTTTGCTTGTTTTAAGTATGTTAGTAGCCGTTTGTGATGGTATGTGACACAATCTTCTATTTCAGACGTTGGCGAGTTAGATGGAGCCGGTGGGGCCTACTAGCTATTTTTCGCGGCACGAATTTCGAACTTTCGTTCTTTTGTTCATTGAGTAAGTATTCAGGCCGCTCCTACGTGTTAGTTGCTTATGTGTTTCGATACTTATGAAAAGGGTACCTAAGCGAGGATGTACTTTATCGCGCTCGATCTAAACCCCAATTTGTGCACATATTTGTACATGACATATGTATATGAATCATTTTGGAACTAAACCCCTTGAGCTTGTGGCTCGGGGTGACTTTTGAATAAATTTTGTGAAGTTTGTGAGTTTGGGGCCCGATCTCATGACCTAGATGGACTATTCGAGCCGGTTGTCAGCCTGACAACCGCTCCCAAACATTTCATGGTCAAGATGTAGTGGGCCCATCATCAACGGCCAAAACGAAACCGAACAAAATGGAGATGAGTGAAGAGGATTGTTGCTTTAATACAAACTTGACTTTTAACTCCGTTTGGTCTGGCCATTAAGGGTATGAAAAATTCAAAATCAAAATTTGAAAATCAACTTTTGGTACGATCGGCGGGTTTTAAAACTCTTTCAACTTAAAAGATGTGGGAAGAAAATGGCGGTAGTGGCTTTTGTCTGAACACAATACATTGTCGTTGTAGCTCATTTTGTTCTTCTCCTCTCAACAAGCTCCTTCTGTTCTTCTCCTCTCAACAAATTATTTCGCATAACATAGACATAAATTTTTGTCTTCTGCTCTTCCAACTCTTAAATAAACCCTATCAAAACGGACATCTTGTCTGAGGTGTGCACAAGATAATTGTGAAGATCCGCTGCAGCAACAATACACGCCGATTTAACTTGTGGATGACTGAGATAGATATTTATTGAGTAACAAATGCATAACCTAGACTTGTGAGCGGCCCATCTGAAATTCACTGCTTGGTAAACTTTGTCCAAGGTAAATGCTAATATTATATGTAATTTGATTGTAATAAATGTGTTATTTAGTGAAGCATGATTTAAAAATTATAAGAAGTATGTCATTATCCTTTTAGAGAGAATGGTTAACTTGTACAATAAAAATGTCGTACAGAATTTCAAAATATAAATGAGCATGTGTACAAATAAAATAACATAAGCGTAAAAATAACTTAACAATGTGACAAACTTAAATAACTACACAAACGCTATAAATGACAATGTATAGATTTTGAGAATTCTGTCAAACCTTACACTATGTAAAAGTGTATTTTACACACATGAATTTGTTATGTTACAAGTTGATATAAAGGGTGTACACATTGATATAAAGTGTGTACATATGATTGTAAAGTATGTAAATACTGATATTATACATAAATTGATTATAATATTTGTTTGAAATGTATATATTATATAGTGTGAAATATGCTTTGCAAATTATTAGAGTTATGTGATTACCTATTACAGAAAAGATACATATCCATATAAATTATTTTACAAAATGTTGTAAAGCATGTACACCTTGTTATAAAGTATGTACATATTTGAATACAATTAATTAAGTGCTTATGATGTGAATAAGGAAATAAAAAATAAATATAATAGTTTGTCCTGAAAAATAATAACAAAAAATGCTTTTGTCGAATACAGCACAACGGAGGAAGCATTGTATCCTAAGATCGGCATGGAGTTTCAATCAGAAGATGAGGCATACAACTTCTACAATAGGTACGGATTAGTTGTTGGATTTAGTGTTCGGAAAGACTACTTGAACAAGGATAAAGACGGTGTAGTTACATTGAGAAGGTACACATGTTGCAAAGAAGGTTTCAAACGACGGTAAAAAGGAGATGTAAAACCAAAGAGAACTCGGGCTGAAACAAAAATCGGATGTGAAGCTAAAATTGGGATAATTTTGAACAGAGAAACAATGAAGTATCAGGTTCGAGATCTAGTAATCGAGCATAATCACACACTACACATTTCAGAATGTGTTCATATGATGCGTTCGCAAAGAAAAGTAAGTATTTCTCAAGGAGTCCAAGCTGAATTGCAAATGATGCAGGAATATCCTTGAAACAATCCCATGAACTCATGGGAAAAGAGGCAGGTGGATTAGGCAATATTGGCTACACTCGTGATGACTTAGAACGCTATCTACGAACAAAAAGAGAGAGGAGATTAAAGTATGGTGAAACCGGTGCAATGCTACGATACTTTGAAGAACTAGTGCATTATAGTTCACTGTTCGTTATTTAGTTGTTACAAATTAATGTTTTACTTATACACATTGGTTATTAAGGTATACATATTAGTGATAGGATGTTCATCACATGTTATTTATTTTTGACATAGTAATATACATTTTGTACAATTTTTTTTTACAGATTATTGATTTATTTGCACACATTCGTTTTTTAAATCGTACAAGTTACAATTATTTATCACCCGTTGTTTAGTTTTGACATCGTATTAGTATTCTGGTACACGATATATTTTAGTTGGTACATATTACGGCGATCTCTTAATTTAATAGCATTTACATGTTGTTGTTTTATGTGTACAAACCGATATATATGTTGTACGCATTTATATATACCATGTACCACTGGTTACTTTGTTTTGAAATATCATTATTGCATTTGAACACACGATTACACTTTTGGATAAAATTTTTTACAGATTATTGATTTATTTGCCCATATTCATTTTTTAATCGTACAAGTTACAATTATTTATCATCCATTGTTTAGTTTTAATATCGTGTTATTATTCTAGTACACGGTGTATTTTAGTTGGTACACATTACGGTGATCTCTTAATTTAATAGCATTTACATGTTATTGTTTTATGTGTACAAACTGATATATATGTTGTACGCATTTATACATACCATGTACCACTGGTTACTTTGTTTTAAAATATCGTTATTGCATTTGGACACATGATTACACTTTTGGATAAAATTTTTTACAGATTATTGATTTATTTCCTCACATTCATTTTTTAAATCATACAAATTACAATTATTTATCACTTATTGTTTAATTTTGACATCGTGTTATTATTCTGGTACACGGTGTATTTTAGTTGATACACATTACGGCGATCTCTTGATTTAATAGCATTTACATGTTGTTGTTTTATGTGTACAAACTGATATTATGTTGTACGCATTTATACATACCATGTTCCACTGGTTATTTTGTATTGACATCATGTTATTATTCTGGTACACAGTGTATTTTATCTTATACACACTACAAAAAGACCTTTGCAAATCCGTTGCATAGTTACTTTTCTGCGAGCTTTCAACCCAATACTTATTTGGCTTTGAAAACCTAGCACAACATCACCATCCTGAAAATGATAGCAATGCAGCTTAAGTTCTCATTTTCATTCTCTTTCGGCATCTTCACTTATAATTTTGGGCTCAGGCCACGACGGTTTTAGATAGAGTTTAAGTTGATTTAATCTACTACTCGAACAATTTAAAATTTAATGAATAAGACAACAACGGCAAAGGCAAAAGAAACTTTTCGAGCTTCTGGAAACCTTAAATTCAGCTTGCCCATCAATAGGCGAAAAAGCCAAATATTTTAGCATATCATGATTGCCAAAAGAAAAAAAACTTACAATTGGCTTGAACAGAATATAATGCAAAACTTGAACAGATTTTTTTTGACAATTTCTCATCTTTTCCTTTCCTTCTTCTAATATTGCGGGTTCTTTTGACTGATTACTAGATTTTCAATAATTTCGCAATTAAATAAATAAATTAAAATCAAAATTAAACCACAACAACTTAGGCAGAAAAGAATTGACATTAAAAATTAAAAAATTCAATTAACATAATTGAGAGGGGTAAAGAAAAACCCTAGTGAAAACGGAGACATTACAGGAGACATTACAGAGAAATTATTAGTTTGTTACAAGATAAAAATAAAAAATCAGGAAGAAGACATTACGAACCTGTAATTTCTAGTTAACAACGAAATTATTATTGATTACGAACGAGTAACAATGAAAATACTAGTTTGTAATCTAGTAACAATGAAATTACAGAGACATTACGAACCTCCTCAAAAGGTTTGTAAGCAGGAAGAAGACCCAAAAAATAAGTACTAAACTAACTAAGCTTGCAACCTAAAGAAGAAAAATAAAAAATATAACTTTTTTACAAGCATAATTTCAACAATTTTGTCCTGCCCAGCTGAGCTACCCAGCTCGAAATAAACAAAGCTCAAAAATTTCGTCAATCCATCCCACGAAAACTAATGTGAAACTTTAAGACTCACTAAAATAAGAAATTAACTCGAAAATCCCAGAAAATTTTGACCCCAATGAATTAAAAAAATGTCAAAAAATGAAGAGTATCAATGTTGCGGATAAACATTACAAGGGCAACATAGGAGCAGAGAGTGTAAAAGATCCTATCTTGCCTTGGATTATGCAGTTTCTCCTCCTCCAAAAAACACTGTGGGTCTTTTTTAGGAGGAATTCAAGCAGTTGTTTTAGAAATTACCAGACAACGGGGAGTGAAATGGGAGTGATTTTGTGGAGTGATTCTGTGGAGTGAAATGGCAGTTCTTTCGTGGAGTGATTTTTTGCATTACCAGACAACGGGGAAAGGGTTTTGGAAATGAGGAAAGTGAAATGGGGATTTTTGATAAAAAGGAACTTTTCATTAATAATTTGGGTAGGATAAATTTGACGCCGTTTGACAAAGATGCTCCATCCGTTTCCAAAATTTTTATTTTTTTATTTGACACTCAATAAAACGACGCCGTCTTATTCAGCTGATATAATTTGGCGACATGGCTTCGTTTTGTCCGTTGATGATGGCCCATTACATCTTAGCCATGAAAAGTTTCTGGAGCGGTTGTCTGACAACCGCTCCGGCCCCTTGTCCAAGTACAATCCGGCCTCAACATTCTATTCCTAGTATATGCATTCTTTAATATTTTAAGATTCAAGGAGCACAGAGTAGTAAACCACTAGGCTTTGGCTCAGCGGCCACCAAAAAGGGATTTGAATCCCTCTTTGGTTTGTAGGTCAGTGGTTCGAACCTTACTTGTAATGAAAAAAATTCAATGGAGGTGTCAAATACAAAGGAAAAAACAGAAGGAAAAGATGGATGAGTAGTAGATAGCTATGGGTCTCTCTTTAAATAAATTTGATTTGCACTATTTTTCCTTTGAAAATGATATGCTCCTACTTGAACTACTTTATTGAAAAAAAATGAAAGTGATAATTATAACAAAAGTATAGTCTATAGGGACATGTTTGTCTTTTGAATTGTTTTTACAACAAGTATACGAAGGGGGAAAAAACCACGGCAATGGTATGGGTATCTTTTGTTCTAGTAAGTTAAGATTTCTAGGTAAATATTCTTTGAATTTCAAAATTACATATCAATCACGGATTAAACTAGATTAGTTACTAATCAAAATTTTTCTAGGTTCAATATTTTTCTTTGCTCATTGTAAACTAACAAGCACCGGATATCCGTATAACAATGATAGAGGTGGAAATGTGTCTCAAGTCCCAATGGGCTATCGATACCCAAGAGGACTTTGGGCGGGATGGATATTCTAATTTTGATATTGGGTTTGAAATTGGACTAATCCCATTTATACCCATTAATTGATGGGAATGTTCGGAAAATTCTTGGGTACCCATTGGATCCTATGTATTGCATCAAAAATTTGCCCCATCAATTGTTGTATATCTTTTAGTGATCCAAATGAACCACTTTTATTCTTCTAACTAGGCCCTTTAGTTTTTTTCTTGTAATTATGCTTAAAACCCCCATCTAGTTTCCTAAACTTTTTTGTCCATTAGAAATCAGTTTTTTCCCCTTTTTTTCCTAAAAATTTCACTGCTAGTCTCAATTTAAAGTGCTTTTTGAAAAATATCGAAAGAAACTTCTTATTTTGAGATGGGAACTCAATGGTTACATAGTCAAGCCAAAAAGGACCTAAACGGGACTGGTGGGAGCTCTTTTAGGCATGTAAATGGTGTTAAACTCTTTTTTCTAGTAGAATACTGATCAAAATGAATATTGAAAATAATATAAAAATCATTAGAATTTGTAATCTTATTAAAAAATACTTTGTACAGTTTTGGTAGTTTTATGATGGTACATAGTTCTAAACACCATTTTTTCATACTCACAAATACAAGCCCTTTTAAAGTTTTTACAGGACTTATTTTTTTTCAACTAAAATTTAGCAACATTGGAAATCAAATATTAAAAAATATGTATACATAGAAAATAAATAAAAGAAAATTTGAAGGAAAAAGGAATTCAGGAAAATATAAATTCACAATAAAACTAAAAGAAATTTAATAAATCAAAAATATTAAAGTTATATTTAAAAAAGAAAATAGACTTGAGTATTGGGCGGAATCAATCTAAACCCATCCTAAAGTGATCCCGCCCAAATTAGTCCCAAAATATATATGGGTAAAGTTGGACCCAAACCCATAGTATTCGGTCCCATTTCGAACCCAAGCAAAATCCGTCCATCCCGCCCATATTGCCATCTCTAAACAATAAGTTCAATCCACAGTCAAATTTTAAATTTATAATTTCCTAAATACCCCACATACAACTGCAAATATACCGATCATAAATGAGTATAGGGTATTAAGGGTCAAATTCACCGGGAAGACGGACAACTATTGGCAATACTATAGCTTCTCTATTATTTGGCCTATCAACAAATTAAAGCAAATAAAACTACGCTACTGATGGGTAAAAAAATATAAATGAAAGCTCTCAGGGTAATGAAATTTCTATCTACTAATACTAGTGCAATTCCCTGACTAAATGAGTACCAAAACCTTGATCAAGTTATGGTGTAATTTCCAAATGTTCATGATACTCGAATTCGCTGGTGTACCAACTATACCTATAATTAATCCATACATATTTTTGTGATTATGAAGTCAACTACAACCTCATTTACCTCTATAAAATTACATGGAACTAATCGACAAAAGTCACAAAGATGCATCTTTACTTTCATGAGTGTACAACCTAGGTTTAACACTTCCATGAATTAGTGTCAAATTCTAATTTCTTATTGCAAATCTAAGACCTTGAGATTATCAAAATCAATGGCCAGTTAATTATGATTATAAGAGCAAAAGTGCAAAATAAGTTAATCAAGATAATAGTATCAATTAGCCAAGAAATCAACACCAAACAATTATAGAAATTTCAAGCAAATACCTAAGGCATAAACTTTAAAATAACATTACAAACATAAGATCCAAATCTTGCATTAACAAACCTAAAGCTCAATATAAAGATAAAGAGGTGGAGAGAAGAGATTTTTCATCTCCTTTGGCCTCCTTATTAAACCAATACAAGAATGGATGAACACAAACTATATTATCCTATACTATCTTGCACTAAAACAAGAAGAAATGAAGAGATTTACATTTATTGAGGTGATAGGTTGCATTTTTGTCATTAAATTTATGATTGTTTTTCCCTTGATTTTTACCAAATATTGTGTTAATTGGTAGATTCTACTAATATTTGATAATTGGTGTTGGCTGTAGGAATTTGGAGTAAAAAGAGATTAAAGACGTGAGTTTCTTTGAATTTTTATACTATTCAGACTGGGTGGGTCAAAGGCTAATTCTGTATGTCCAAAAAGCTCAGGATTTGGCATGTGAGAAGATCTCCAACTCTAAATCAAGGTCGTGAGAATCGGATTCACTTGGTCACAGGGATAGTCTTTCATTTGGAATAAGATACTAGTCCATTCTTTCTATCTTGACTTTTTTTGGAAAGAACGAGGGCCGCTTGGAAATAATTTGATTTCGTTTAGTAGAAGTAGTTTAGTAGTAGCAGGAGCAAGCGGCCAACAAGAAGCATTATCGTTTCTTTATCTTTTCTTTCTCGCATCGAGGGACTGGGGGAAGGTATCTTTCTTTTTAGCAAGAAACAACAGGAATAACCTTCTCTTCTTTTTCTTTCGATACCTTATTTCATTTGTAGGGAGAATGATCTCGCAATGAATCCGATTATTTTGCGTGTGGCTTTTCATGGAGATTAATTAAATGTGTTATTTTAGTCAAGAAATAACGGAGGATTTGATTCAATTAAAATTGTGAGATCAAATTAATTATATTTATTTCTTTTATTTACTAATATTCGTATATTCTTTGATTTTATTTCTTATGGTTGTTATGTTAATTGAATATCCAGAGTCCGGGATTTAAATTAATCTAATAACCTAAAATCAATTAGAGCAGTTAAATCTATAATTGTTTAATTGCTTTAAATTAGTGGTAATCAATATTATTGGGTTTGTGTCAGGGGGATATATGGGTTAATTTAAAATAACTCTCGCAACGTGTTATTTGATTAGAACAGATCTTCTCTAATTTTTAAGGCAATTGGGAAATTAAACTTTAAGATGGTACCTAGGGTTATTTCTTGATTAGTGCAGTAGTTAGCGGTTGTACCTTAATCACCAATACAGTAAGAAGAAATTGATTGTCATCACTTGTTTGGTTGTCATAACTTGTTTATCAGTGAACAAATGGAATTATTGTTGCATCCATGATCAATTGAATGAACCATTTTCGAAGTTATTTTTTGGTTAGAGTTTATCTATTATTACTTCAATTTTAATAAATTGTCATTTAGTTTTTATTTATTATTATATTCAAGTTATTTAATTATCCTTGATTTTATAAGAATCTCCCATACTCTGAGCTCTATAAGAAACAAATTTTTCCTAGTTCCTGTGAATTTGACCCTGCTCACCGTTATATATAAAATTTGTATTTTTTTTAGTTGGTATATTATTGCACAGACTCAACACCTATCGTGAGGCACAACCGTTTTGTTCTTTTTCTTCTTCTCCAACTCTCTCACTTTTCTCAAACTAACTAAGAAACTCCAACTTCTTAAAACTAGAGGAACTAAGTACTATATATTCTTGGTCTTGCTTTTTTTTTTCCCCCTCTTTTGGAGCCAAAAGATCAAAAAAGAGAAGCTCCTAGAACCCCTCAGTACAGCCACACTTTGTCCCTTTATGTCCCATCAAGAATGGAGAAGAAACAAAAAATCAAATAAGTTGGCAACTTGAGGCTGCCACTAATCCCTCTAGGGTTTATGTATAAACCATGGGGGATTGTGAGAAACCCTCAGGGGATTCTTCCAGGGTTTGTCTTCCCCTATATCGCTCCTTCATTGTTTTGAGTACTTGAGTTGCATCGCTTCTT